>NW_015651483.1:842544-844069 GCF_001515625.1 Sinocyclocheilus rhinocerous
CATTTCAGTGGCGGAAACAGGTTTCCATTGCAGACAGCACAAAAGCATGGAAATATAATTTTCCCTCCAAGCTCAATTTTTTTTCTACTACTATGTCCACTTAGGGGCTCCATACAATTCACAAACACAACATGTTTTTTCATTTAAATAGTCAAGGCACAGGGCAGTGGAATTTAAAAAAAAAAAGTTTTGGAAAAAAAAGTTGGACTTTTTGTAACTTGAGCACTGCCTTTTTAGAACGGTAAACGCTTCAAAAGAAGCGAGTGCACAACAGTTAAACACGTCTGTTTTAATGCGTTCTGTGTGAACAAGACCAAAGAAAATGTTCTGATAGGCAGTGTTTTTGTCATTGTCGAGTCTTGCTTGATAAATGGCTTCTCACTGTAATCCTGTCAAATCATGCCTGAATTGAAGACACCTCAATTCCAACGCAATGAATCAGATCAGATGAGATGCCCTTTAAAATCACTTTATTTAAATGCAAGATTATTTCACAGTCTCCCAATGGAAAGCCAGTGCTGACTTGTTTAGGGAATAGATATTTACAAATAAATATAACAAAAAAAAAACAGTCAGTAAAATAATAGGATTAAACCAAGTGTACAGGTGTGTTCAGGTCACCTTCAGCAAGTCAACCAAATCATCATCACACACAACTATTACATTACTGACCAATACAAGCTGTTAAAATTACACCAGTGAAGATAACTACAATTTTTACATAAACCATTTTACAAGCATGATAAACTGTTCATGATAAACTTCATATCAAAATAACCAACTCAACAGAATTAACCAGTCAATTAAAACTTTGTAGCCAAATATGCAAAAAACATTACAGCAGGTAATAGCAGCAAATATTAAGTAACATTATGCCCAATGTTTTCTCCATGTTAAAACTTACAGGAGTCATACAAACAGATGATGACATCACAGGCATGGCGCAGCGTAACGTCATCAGGTTTCCTGTTTGGCCCCACCCACCTGAGAAAACAGTATTTCATAGACCTACCTATGTTGGAAATGGATCCAGTTGAATTGTTAAACATGGGTAGCATGGTATAAGCAGAACGGCTCTAATGTCTAATTAACTATTAAGAGGACATCGAAATACCACCAGAATGCAGAGCTAAAATTTTGAATCAATGTTTCATTGCGTATAGTAAATCTTGAATTTACTGAATGCATATACAACAAAATAACCATTGTGTTTGTGCGCATACAAGAGATTGGTCTGCACCAGTGTTGTGCCTTCATTTTGAGAGCTTGATACGTTGAGTTGTCGTACACGCACAAATTTAACTCTGCCCCTGTTTGTTATGTTTCCAGACCCTGCCAAAACAGGCAAATACAGTGGGCAGCCCAACCCTGTGCAGCGCCCCCTCTGGTACGGAGGAATGACAGCAGAAAGATGAGGGAAAGGAGGGAGGAAGCGTACATCATGCCTCTAACCTCCCAGCCAGACACTAGCGATACCGCAGGATCACAGGAACTGCAAAAAAAAAAAAAAAAAAAAAAAAAAAAA
>NW_015651483.1:844241-895960 GCF_001515625.1 Sinocyclocheilus rhinocerous
AAAAGAGCAAAAAGATGCAAAATCAGGATATGGTTAAATTCTTGTAAACATGAAGAAGTGTGTCTGGAGTGGACTTACTGATTATGATGAGGAGAAGGATGACAACCACCAACGCTATAATCATTTTCATCTAGGGATAGAAGAGAAAACCGAAGGCAAAAATGATATAGTGTACAATGTGACTAAAGGCACACCTTCAGGAAAATGATATATATTTAATGTGGAAAATGTTATAGTTTCTGAAGCCAAAGAGTGATTTTACACAACAACAACCTTAACAACTAAGGCCATCGGGATAGAGGCTCACCTTCATGTCTCTCCACCACATCCTTCTGTGGAGCTGCTTGGCTCTACTGCTGAACGCCGATGCATTGTCCGAAAGGCTTTCTGAAAGTCATTTGACAGTACTAAGGTGCATGCATGTTTATTATTATATAACTATAAACACTCCTAAACAACTGAGATTGTTTTATATGGATTATATTTGTCTCCAGGAGATGCTTGCTGACTTTCATAATGCTGTTTTGGGATGTTAAGATCTCTGCAACATGTGGGACCAACTAAAACCCGTCCAGCCACATTAGTGCAAGAACAAGAATCAATAAAGTTGAGCTCATACCAGCTGCCATTCAACAATGCCGCAGAGGATGAATGTGTGTACAGCCAGAAAGACACAAAGAACACAGGTGCAGATGATTTCTTTGCATTTAGCCTTACAAATTCAAGAAATAAATCTTATGGATCAGTCTTTAGGTTCAACTTTAGCACAAAGACAGTATTGCAGTCAACATATGGAACACATTCCCTTTAGTGAGTGACAATGTCTTCCAGATGCTGCGCTATAAAGCGACTTGTTCTCTATTTGCAAACAATGCGTTGCAATTTCTGCAAGGAAGCCAAATTGCAGTAATTATAAATAAACAAAAAAATGGATTTGAGCTCAGAACAGCCCTGTTTCGATTTTATACAGACATGTAAAGATACATCATGTAACAACTGTAACAACATAATGTAACATTTCTGTATCAACTATGTTGTAAATGTTCAGCAGCAAACAGGGTTTTCAATTTTTTTCAATTCGATGCCAGTCCAGTTTTTATTAATACTATTATAGGATTGATTCATATTTTAAAATTTGTATTTTTTATTTATTTATTTTAGTTTACACTTCAACTTATTTATGTGTTATATATTTTTATATGTATACATTTCAGTTAGTTGCCAAGACTAACGTTTTTCATCATCTTTCATCTAACTTTTTCATCTGATGCTTATATTTAATTTTGACAGCATTATTTAAATTAATGACGATTTTTAATAGTTGACACTTCATTCCACTGAATTTAATGCACTTGGGAACACCCACACGCTAAAATCATTTTTTTCAATTCGATGCCAGTCCAGTTTTTATTAATACTATTATAGGATTGATTCATATTTTAAAATTTGTATATTTTTTTAATTTACTTTAGTTTACACTTCAACTTATTTATGTGTTATATATTTTTATATGTATACATTTCAGTTAGTTGCCAAGACTAACGTTTTTCATCATCTTTCATCTAACTTTTTCATCTGATGCTTATATTTAATTTTGACAGCATTATTTAAATTAATGACGATTTTTAATAGTTGACACTTCATTCCACTGAATTTAATGCACTTGGGAACACCCACACGCTAAAATCACAACATAATTTAATATTATGTAATATTATGTGTGTATTAAGTTATTTGAGCACCCAAGCAAGCTTAAAACAGTCAGACTGGCTTAACCAATGGAAACCTAAATAACTCTGAAGTGTGGAAATTACACACGTCACCTCTTTTATTTTCCTCTTTAAAATCAAATCAATGCAAAACTGCTCATACTTCACAACTCTGAACACAGTGGCTCCTGTTACATTAGCCTCACAATCATCATGCACGTCTCAGAAAGTGCTTTCATATACAGCTAAATACAAAAACAGGAGCAGAAATGTGGCTTTATCACAGGAACGCTGTGCTTGAACCTGCTTTAGTTCATTTCACTCCACTACTTAATGTTATGAGACTAGTAAGTAATCTCAGATCAGCTTGAAAACAAAACCATCTGCAAACATCTTGTGCACACAGGTGGTTTATTTTTCACATCTGGGCCTAAAATGAGAAAAATACCACACCATCTTGTGGGACAAGGGACATTTTACCCACTATCCTGCCCATAGGTCCCAAGGCAGTTCACAAATCCCGGGACTCGACTCACCTAGAGGTTCAGGTATAATGAAATATGAAACTAACAGAAGGGTTTATTCATATGGCATTGGAATTCAAAACACTTTCCCACAGTTCTCTGGGTCAAGTTTGGTCAAGAGTAGTGAGCTACTGAATATGATTGATTTGGAATAATAGTTTGTTTACACATGGCTTCCCAATCGATTCATGCGCTAATATAAGCGTTGGTCCTGAAATAAATCACATATGCTTTAAAATAATCAGAGGACGATTTGCAATGCACAACTGAATTAAACTAAACTGCAATATTTGGGGAGCTAATATTTAAATTCCTTCATATTTCCACCCAGATCAAGAAAAAACTTGAACAGGTTTTTAACTTCAGAAGATCTGCTGTTCAAAATCTGTAATGTTTCATGAATCATTTCTGTCTTGATTCCTATGAATCCAACCAAATCACAAAGTGCTTAAGGATTCATAGTGATCTGTCCATGTCCATCTTACCAGATTTATCCTGCAGCTCATCCAACCGTTCCCCGCGTTCGATCACTTTGGAGATGTTCTCCTGCATGACGTCAATGACCTCATCAACCTGAGACTGCACCCTGAAGGGCCATCGAGACAGAGAAGACAACATGAGAGGAACAATCTGGTGTTGCCATTGATTCAGCAGAACATTTTTACAGCTTAGGAGCACATGTTTGAGTCTGTGATTCTAATATTTCTAAGAGAACCGCTCGGGATTAACCAAGATATCATTATGACTACGATCTGTTGACCCTGCAATGTTGAGGGGAGGTGAGAACGTTTCGCTAGACGTGGTCTAGACACATCCAAATAGTTTGAACTATTTGATCTCATAGTCGTGACATGCAAAGGACGCACTAAATAGCTAGTGAGGTATTTAGCTGCTCTCATACACCTGGCACAAGGGGTTGGCATGGCTTTGAGATGCAGGTTACCCTGTGAATGAACTGAGGACAGGATGTTTTGACTCTCGACTCTGTGCTTGGATACCAGCCTAGGACAACACACCATGATCTGCGCCAAACGACCAATCTTGCAGGACCTCGCACATCCCTTGCACCTGGGAGGATGCCTGCCATGTGTGGTTCACCTTCAACTTTAAAACCCCACAGATACGAATGAGGTAACCTCAAGAATAAAAGACTTCCATGGACAGGCAAAAAAGAAAAGATTATGGAAATTTCACTTTCCAAGAGTTCCCTATTAAATTCCATTGTTTTATGTGTTACTTCGCTGTGCAGCGCATGGTTACGTAAACCTGGTGTCGTGTGGCTGCTTGCACTGGGCGAAGCTCTCCTGGGTTTCCCTTGGGAGAATTACTGCAGTATATTAGTATGTACCAAATTCCATAACAAAGAACAAAGAAAGGCTCACAGTCTGGCTACTACAGCTACGTCAGTACAGAGATTTTTGAATATTGGGAGTAGCTGTTTACTTTTGCCTGCAAATATTATGTTGTGTCATAGAAACCCAGATGGTTATAGTGCTTCCCTTCTTTTCGGACGGGAGGTATGTTTGTGGGTGGGTGTTTTCACAGATGTCATTATAAGGAGTTACATAAACTCTGCAAGAGACAATGGCGTGGGCAGTGCCTGCGCAGTCAATAACTGTGATTTCCACAACACACTGCCAATGGAAATGATCTGTCTCCACATTTCTGAACTGAGCCCATCCTAGTATTTGGAAATCCCTAATTGTTCAATTCTGAAAATAACCCCTAACCCTAAGATAACGATACCTCAAAACTGCAAAACAACAGTTTTGACTCGAACTTGACCCTCTACTGGTCTCAGTCTTGACATGGATGTCTTGACCTGGACTTGATCCTCTTCTGGTCTCAGTCTTGACTTGAACTCGACCCTCTACTGGTCTCAGTCTTGACTTGGACTCGACCCTCTACTGGTCTCAGTCTTGACTTGGACTCGACCCTCTACTGGTCTCGGTCTTGACATGGACTCAACCTTCTTCTAGTCTCAGTTTTGACTCGAACTTGACCCTCTACTGGTCTTGGCCTGGACTGGACCCTCTTCTGGTCTCAGTCTTGACTTGGAGTCAAGTATTGACTCAACCCAATACTTGTCTCACTCTTGACATAAGGCGCTTTCGCACCGTGTAGTTTTAGGAACTTAGTTCTAGGAACTAGCCAGCATGGTGGTTCCTAGAGAACCAATTTCTCCCTTGGGCCATTTTCCAGGTTGCATTTACACTGGCAGCAGGAACTCTGAAGAGGCCGTCAGCGACATCTTTATTCGTGGCATTTACAAACATGAACAACCGGTGAATGGAGAATGACGAAACCCAAGACACACAACAAAAACAACTCTGATCACGTGATAATGGAGAATTTACGCACAATGTATGCGATTGAAAGAGAATATAAATCTTGACTAAATCTCCTATGACAACTTACATATCATTGATGCTGAGAAAAGAACAAAACGCTGCAGACAACAGGTAAATGCCATTATCGCTGTTTTCCATGTTCTTGGAATAAATATTTTTACACAGCTTTTTAATTTTAGTAGGCGTTTGACCAATCAGTGTACATGTATGTCACTGGTAGTTCCTATAGAACTGTTTAAGACACTATTCTGACGTAAGAGCTAATTTAATTCCTCGAAATGGAGTTCCTAGAACTACAACCGCTCCTAGATCCCAGATCCTTCTTAAAAAGCAGGAACTACTGCCAATGGATCTAGGCACTATGAAAAGGTTCCTCTGGTGTGAAAGCGCCTATGGACTCAACCCTCTACTGGTCTCAGTCTTGACCTGGACTCAACCCTCGTTTGGTCTCGCTCTTGACTCAGACTCGACCCTCTACTCGTCTTGGTCTTGACTCAGACTCAACCATCTCTGGCCTTTGCCTTGACTCAAGCTCAAATCTCAACTGCAACACTGACAACAGCTTTATGGATATATGTAGATTGTGATTTCTTTTGTAAAAAAGAAAAAAAGTGTAAAGAGAAAACTACTGCTAAACATTATTTACTGTTAATGTAAATATTTCTAGTAAATATAAAATACATGACTAAAAATATTTGATGCTAAAAATGAAGATGTTGGCAAAGCAAGTAAAAAATTGGGCCAGCTGAAAAAAATAGTCCTACAAACTTTCTAATTTTGTCATTTTGGCCTCCAAATCTTGGTCCTGTTGGGCCTCTCCTGCAAAAAAACAAAAACAATTATATATATATTTTTAAAATGTTAGTAACCAAACAAACTGTCATAAACATCTTTGCTGAGAAAATTGCGTGCAAACAAAAATTGCTGCTTAAAGACCTGTTTATTTGTCAATGCATGGATGATTATGCAAACTACAGACTCACAGGAAAAAGTCCTCCTCTTCATCCGAGTCTTCTTCTAGAAGGTTCCTCTGCAAGTTAAGAAGATGAGAGTGTCAGGGTGGTCAGAGCTGGTGCAGGCTGGGTTTAATCTAAAATTCCATCTGAACTGAGACCAGGTGTTTGACATAAGAGTGACCAGACTGAGACTCATAAAGATCTTATAGTGAAGTATACAGTCGTCTGCCAGACGTGAAGGACAACAGAACCCTTTGAAGGGCACAATGTGGGCACAGCGTGCGACGCAGTATTCCCGGAACGGAATTCACCTGGAGATAAACCCGTTCAGAACACAAACACCTACAAGGAGACACTGCTGATGCACGAGAGATATGAACTCCATTTGGTCAGCATTTGTGCCATCTGATCTTTTGAGCAATGAATCACAGATCAGGAGGCATCTAGTTGACCTTCCATTAGTTTCGTTGTAACGTCCATGATTGATCACATTTAACAAATACCTCACTAGATCATTTCAACATCTCGATGACTAATGTTGTATAACTCTCCATAACTGCATCCAGACCTGTGACACTCCTCTAAAATTCCATCTGGACAATTCCATGCTAATGTCAACCTTACCACAGAAAAATGAAATGTTTAGCAAAAGAATAAAGAACGCTCAAATAAATTGAGCATTTTAATGTATTAAAAAGATATACATTTAAGGAAATCATTGTTTTTAACAACTCCAACAATCAATGAGTCTTGTGATGTTTGTGGATGATGTTACATCAGTTCATAAGTTACTTGGTCGAATGGCAATGAGAATCACGAATCATTACTGATGTCAACTGTGACCATCTTAAAGCTAAAATGCATTTATAGCCAATGTTTTGGAAGGGAATGTGCTTTAAAAAGTAAAGAAGTAAAAAATTTTTACATCTAAAATATACTGTCCAACAGATTCAGTTCAACTACTGATTTATTACAAAGAGTCAGATTTATTTAAAAACTGATTAAAAAAGACTGATTTGTGACAGACTATATAGACATATTTTTTTCTATGCATACAATATGTTTAAAAAAACAACAAACTGAATTATGATGAACATTTAGGCTACCATTTCATTTTGCTGCCCAATATCTAGGGGTAATTCATGAGATTTACCAATGTCTCAGAGTGCAAAGTCTGGTGGTTTTAAAGCATTTTAGTATTGATTCTTATCGTCATATATAAGCTGCTGTTTTAGGAACTGACATTTTTGGGTCTGGACTCTATCTTCTGGGTTTTAGGAAAGTTCATATAAATGATTCAGTATAAAGGAAATGAGTTCCTGACTTTAGATTTCATGTTGTGACTGCAAGTAACCCTGCAACTCCTCACTTCCAATTGGCCCTTTACTAAGGGGATATTTAAACACAAGAACCAGGTCCTTCCTTGGGTCACGGTCAACAGTGTTACATAACCGGCACGTGGAAAGCCACATTCATCTTCACTCTATTACACATTCTTGTTTTCTCACTGTTGCTGAGTTCAAGCTTCAATGTGAGGCAAATTAGAAGAGACTTTTCTTTGGATGTGCTAAAGTCTGAACCATCCAATGGATTCTCCCAAACATATATCAGTCGGGAGTTGTACCCAAGTGAAATACACAAAGTTATCATATCCTGGCATTGACTTACAGGCTTTTGACTGTAAGGTCTGGCAGGGTTTTTAAATAGTTTTTAAACGACTCCCTAATACTGGCAGAAGATGGAGACGTTGAATGTTACTTATGAAATCGGTACTGACAGGTTCTTGGGAAGGGCTCTGCTAGTTTATTACCCCCTGCCTGAGCTAATGCCTGTTACATCATGACATTACTCTTCACTTTCAAATAATCTTTTCTGTTATTTTCCATTCAGTTCCTGATTTTGTTAATCAAATATACAGAGTTCTGGCATGAAACTCTAGATGGCGCAGTCCGATAGGTCTAACTCAATTTGACCTAATGACATCATTATCACATGGCACAGCTGATTGGTTCTCTCCTGTATCGGTAGCCACTGAGCTCGCTGCTCAACATTCAAATATATGACTAGTGCTTGCCGTAGCACAATCCCTCCGAGAGTTGTCATGACAGAAATAGATTTATTGTTAGTGGTGCTTGTTATGGCAATTTGACTTACACTACCATTCAGAAGTTTTTAAAAGAAGTCTCATATGCTCACCAACTGCATTTATTTGATTAAAAAATAGTAATATTGTGAAATATTATTACAATTAAATGAACTGTTTTCTGATTCAATGTAATCTAAAATGTAATTTATTCCTGTGATGCAAAGCTGAATTTTCAGCATCATTACTCCAGTCTTCAGTGTCACATGATCCTTCAGAAAGTTGTAATGCTTAATATTTTTTAACTTAAAACCTTAATACATTTTTGCAGGATTCTTTAATGAATAGAAAGTTTAAATGAACAGTATTTACTTTGAAATAGAAATGTTTGAAATGAACATTATAAATGTATTTACTTTCACTTTTGATCAACTGAATGCATCCTTGGTAAGTAGAAGTATACATTTTTTGAAAAAAAAAAAAAAAAAAAAGATTTTACCCAATGGACAGTAAAACAGCCAAAAAAATTATCTTTTACCATTTTTTACCAATAAAATTACCATTATCTTAAAATGAAGGAGAGACCCCACCATGCTCAAAACCCTAGCATTGCAGAAGTGACTTATGAATGGGCCAAAAACACTATTTTTTTCATTTAAAGGATCTAGTTTACATATTATTTCTGTTTATTTCTGCAAAATCATGTTCTATTTTATTTGAGTTTTTTCTGTATATTTTTCTCTCCATCTGTTTAATTTCTTTTCCACCTCAGTTTATCCACTGCTATTATGACGTGGTAACTGCTTGTCGTTGTTAAAAACAAACTCTGAAGGGTTGTACAACACAGAGTTGAAATGTGGAGTGTGATTGTGTGTAATAGCATGAACACTGCTGTTTTAGATGGGCTGTTATATAAAGGAGACTTGTTTGTGGTCTGCAGACACTGAGGAACATGAGGAGAGAGCTGTTTACTCTTCCAGTAAACAACCTAAACAGATCATGGAGCACAATGGGGTTGTAAAAGTGCAGAAATATGCAAGTCTGGCTCTAGTCAGCTAAGAGCATCTTTAGACCTCTCATCTCCATGTTGTCATTACCTCCAGGTAATCTATATGGTAAGAACTGACTCACTGTTGCCTCTTACCCGCTCACTGCGAATGGAACCAGTGACCTCTTCATCATTCAGATGCCGTTTAAATTTAGGGGGCATGCTGGGATCGAGCTGCTCCTCCCTCTCTGGCTCCCTCTGCAGGCAAACACAGGAAACATAGCAGTGATTGACTAGGTTTATAAATCTTGAGTCACTCCACTGACTCTTTCTTCACACATGATAAAATAATTTCATCCCAAATAATATTTTAGCCCATGTAATATAGTTCATTAGCTTAAAAGTAGGATGGGTTTGGTTGACTTTTGCTAAGCACCATAGCAATCTGGGAATTACTACAGAATTCAACTGTCACAGATGTGCATTTAGCAGCTAAGAGATCCAATCAGATTTTAGAGCTGGAACTATCTGTTCTTTATGTGTTAATTTAGACCAGACTGTGACTTAAGAGAAAGCTCAATTATAATGGCCATATATCTGAGCTGTCTGTTGGTCGGTTCATTAGACTGAATTCTGGGCCATAAAAGCTGCACTACTTTTAAGTAAATCCAGTCGTAATTCAGACTTGGGGAGAGACCACCCCGTAATATTTAACTCGTTTGGTCATGGGGATCAATCTAGCCACACCGATTGAAATGTGCTGCTTGCAAACATCAAACGGAGCAGTTTAAGACAAGCTCCAGCAATTGATGTGAAAGTCATAACTTTTCTCAGTGTGTATTTGCTTTAAATTCACACAGCAGTTCATTTATGGTTAAACCATTTGGTCGTTCTTTTACAAACCTGTTGCCTTTAGCTTTGAAGTCACAGCAGGTTTTCATCTTGAAACTACCAGACATATAAGCTTAAACCTTACCAATGAAATTACAATGACAGGTCCTCATACAGACCTTCTGATTGACACTCTCACATTGATCATAAAAGGCATTTTGAAATTGTAGCTTGCCAAATTCTATAGTTAGCCTATGTCATTTAAACAAAACCATAATAATAACAGCAATATTCACTTAAATACTTATGTGCTGCGAAAAAGACTGCACAGGGACTTCTAGGAAAACTATAGAGCGGTGCATTGATGACAGATTTTTGTAGGCCAACTCGAAATTAAGCATCACCCTGTTTCCCTTGACAAAAAGCCGTTGGCCATTTTCCCCTGGCTTTTGATTCACTGCAAATAAATATGCTCTGTAACCAACAAATGTTTATAATTCTTATATGTTTTGTTAATCAAGATCTTCTCATCTTCACAAATGAACACAATGTTTATGAATTTCTAAGCTTAAATACAATCGGTAGAAGTAAAAACTAACATTAGGGTATAAACATTAGGATATATGTTGTAGAATAAAAAGTGAAAATATCTTGATCTTTTGTACAACACAGACCTTATATAAGGTGTTTCACCAAAAACCCATAAAAAAAAACAAAAAAACTTGACTTTGGGACAGTGGAACTGGAACTCATTTCCCGGTTTTAGGACTCATTCAAACTAGGGCATTCTAGAGTGCATATGACTAATGCACATTACAATGTGACATAATACACTGATGCAGTGTTGTAACACTACTCTGATTAGGAAATACTAGCTTGTTACCAGAAAAGCTACACGATTTTACTGTCACACTACTGAAAATGTTATTGGGTTGTAGTTAAATGTTGCATTTTCACTAGTTTTTGTGAATTACTCCATAACACTGCTAATAATCCATAATCCTGTAAATAATAGATGATCTCCTGAACAGATGTGCCTCTATTTAAAAAAAAAAAAAACATAAAACTCATTCATGAATTCTTGCTATTCTTAAGAAATATGATCTATTCTCTTCGTTAACAGGCAAAACAAAGCTGCTTCCTTCCTCTACCCGATGCACAACACACTCAATCCAATCTCCATGTCTAGTACCATTGAGTCCACTGTCCTCTCTCTGAGACTGCTCTCTGCTTCTCTTGCTGGAAGAGCTGTCGGAAAAAGGCTTCTCCTTTATCCAGGAGCACGGCAGAGCTTTTCCAGAAAGCAGGAGGGGGGGAAAGAGGGGCTGGGGACAGGGAACGAGAGGGAGGGAAGAGAAGGACACATGGGATTTGAGAGAAAGAGCATGAAAAGGTAAACAAATAATGCCAAGACAGAGAGAGAATCTAACCATCATCCATTGAGACCACTCTGATATATTTACTTTTTAAATTTAAGTTTAGTGCTGTCAAACGATTAATCGCGATTAATCGCATCCAAAATAAAAGTTTTTGTTTACATAATATATGTGTGTGTACCGTGTATATTTATTATGTATATATAAATACACATACATGCATGTAGGGGGTGTGCGATATATATCGTCTGCGATAATATCGTAATTGTTGTTTTAACGGTGCGATTTGACATTATCGAGTATTTTGCAAAAATCATTCAAAACACCACTACAGAGTGCACGCGTACATTACGTGAAGTCTATAGTAGTCAACATTTGAAGTGGATCAAAAAAGTTTATCAAAGTTGTACTAGGACAAGAACGCATTTTGGCTTTAGGACAACTTTGATGAAAGGTTTTGATCCACTTCAAATGTTGACTAGTGTAGACTAATGTGTGTGCGCATTTAGAGTGTGTTCTTTCACTGCATGATTCAGTCTATTAAAATGCATTTAGAATGATCACAATGAAGACATGGGGGCAGAAAATTTATATTTATACCATTTCATATAGTTAATCAATTTCACACGAAGAGTGCCGTTTTTTCTCCAAAAATCACCATGATTACAAATGTGATATTGAGTCAATAAGTTAATTAAGAGACTTACGTTTTAGACACCATATTGCCTGTTTTTGCTCAATTTCGGGAACAAAAATCATTCCAAACACAGCCACAGCGCTGTTTCGCATCTCTGAGCAACATGACGGTGTTTCTTTCCTGAATGAATCAACCGTTTAAATGATTCTGTTCAGTTCAATCGCAACCGCTTATTAACAGTGACTTGCTGCCACCTACTGGCGGTTTTAATTTCACATTTCGGCATTTTTTTCATATTTTAAATAATTTCAAATATCAGTATTCAACGTTATATGTTTAATATATCAAAACGTTATTTATGCATTTGTAATTGCAGGTTAAATGCATTCATGTCTTGCATTAAACAGTGTGTAAATACATCTAAATAAATGCCATTTCTGATGCAGCTTCTGAGTTGATTTCATTTGCTTGGTAACAGCCCAAATGTCTTATTATTCTAATTCACTGATTAAATGTAAGAATTTGACTTAAAAGATAATGGACAATTTTAGAAAAAAAATGGCTTTATAAAGGTAAAAATGCCCATAAAATTTAAAAATCAGTTTAAACTTATTGGAAAAGATACATTTCTATCAGTATGAACTGACCACCACACAGAATATGAAGAACATCAAAAACTTTAGGAGTCAGCTGTCCATGGCAGTCTTTAAGATATCAGCACAATAACACACTCAGCAAAATAGTCTAATTTTCATTATCGATAAAATCCATATCGAGATATTATTTTTTGTCAATATCGCACACCCCTACATGCATGTATACATTTAAGAAAAATATGTTACGTTTATATATTAACTATTAAAACACGTAAATACATGTAAATGTGTGTGTGTGTGTGTGTGCAATTAAAACAATATGGAAATGAACAGAATTTTAAAAAAAAAATCTGCAACAGTGCAATGGTTGGACAGATGGATGGATGGATGGGAGACCATTTTCAGGTGTATGAAACAGAGTTGGGACTGGGATGATTGTAAAGAAAACTGAAAGCAGAAATCTGGCCCTGCTGTTTCCAATGCAAACCACCAAACCCACAATGAGCATTCTGATAGCAGAATGTTTACAGACTTCACAAGTGATCACACTGATTAAACCCTCACATGCCTCACGTTGTTACGGAACAGCTTCAATGGACAGCTCACAAACAATACTAACAGGTTAGACATCATTCCAGTGTTCTCTCCATCACGATTTAGAAACACACAGGTCAGGGAACGGCTGAAAGAAACACTGAGATCACTAACACATGACAGGACTTACATCATTCAGGAAACAAGACCATCAGCAATTGCGGATTAATCAAAGACTGTTTGAATATCCGAGTCTAAACCAATGACACTAACGTAATCACTGAGAAGAGACGAAACAATGAAACTGAAACTGATAGACTCAACACTCACTCACTTATGAGAATTATGAGAACAATATGAGACTGAAAAAAAAAACAATTACTTCATTTGTTTATTCATTCATTCGTTAGAAATGCAAGTTATCGCGCTATAACGTGTATATGGGCTTCAGGATGATGACAGTTATTAATATTATTAAACCAAACAATTCTTAAATATAATAGTTTTCACTGAAGCACTCGACTGACTGCATATTACCGATAATTTCTAATAAAACATCTGATGTTCCTGTCCAGCACCTGCTAAAAAGAGCTTCATGCTAGTCAAAACAACAACCACATAAACATACTGACCCTACAGGACGCTAAAAGATCGAAACAAATGATAAGACATGGTTTTGGGAAAAACAACAAGCATGAAATCAAATAATCGTGTTTACATGAAGATTTGTGAAGGAATGGAGACGCTGAAGTGAAAACAGATGGAATGACAGCTAGCATGACTGCTAACACCTCTGGCTACATCACTGACCGCTACACAGGCCTCAAGAGCCACGTCTCTGGCCAGTCTACCTCTGAGAGCTTGCTTTTGTCGATTCCCGTTTGGAAGAACCGCGTTTATAGTCCCGCTGACTATGTCTGATCCGAACCTGACGCGTCCTGAATGATGTCTCTCGCTCGGCTCTGAAGCGGAAGTCACAACAGCTGGACGGATACTGTTTCCTGCAGACACATCATCATTACCGTCATCATCACCATCTTCATTTTCTATTATAATATTAAAACATCAAGTAAAAAAAGAAAGAAAAAAGTAAACAAAATGTAATGAAAAATCATCGACATCTAATACAACAAATAGTATAAAAATCATCACCACCATCATTTACTGTAGCCTAATAAAAAATGATCTAATCCATCAACAAATCGTCATCTAATAATAATAAAAACAAACTTATCTTCATCCAGTAAAATGGTAAAATATACAAAATTCATGATCATCATCACATTCATCATCATCTCAAGCAGCCCAGCTATATTCATAGAGTGATTACTAATCTAGTGAGTCATTACAGTAATTCTGATTAGATGACTAGAATGAGTTCTGAAGACAGGAGCTGAAAATTCAGCTTTGCCATCACAGGAATAAATTATGTTATAACATCAATGTATAACATTTTTATATTTTTGTGGTCAAATAAATGCAGCCTTGGTGAACGTATGGGAATTAAGACTCTGCCACACCCCCCTAAAACGGCTCGTTCTAACACGCCCCCACATATCTACCTCACTATGTGGAAATATTAGCATAGTGCGGCCCAAATGTGCACGCAAAGAAAGAAGGCGTGGTTTCAGTAACCGCAGTTAGTGTTGAAGCAGCATGTCAGGGAGATGCTGTGTGTTTCTAGGCGAAAGCAAAAGCACTTTATTTGGCCTTCCGGAAGTAGATGCATTTAGGAATCTTTAAGATTACTTACAACAGAACAGCAATGCATTTTATGGACGACCGTTTCGTGAACCTAGGAGAGGAGGTAATTCTGACTTTGCTATGACAATCTGGCGCTTCTGAATCAGCTACTGTTTTGTTATTAGTTTAAGTATTTGCTATTGACTGTTCAAATGCGGAGTTTTGCGCATCGTGTGTGTGTGTGTGTGAGAGAGAGAGAGAGAGAGGGTCACATCACAGTGGAGTCAGCTGTCTTAACCGTGGCTTGTGTACTGCATCATTACTGTGTTTGTCACGCGACTCTGTTCCCCTTTCGGCTCTGTCTTTACATTTATTTTGAAAGATGAAGCTCGCGATTATGGTAAGGGGCGTTACATTTCCGACGAGTGCTTGCGGTGTTCGGCCAATCACAATGCACTGGGTCAGCTGGCCAATCAGAGCAGACTGCGCTTGTCGGAAGGAGGGACTTTGTAGAAAACGAAGCGTTTGAGAGAGGCGGGGCATAGAGGATATGATACAATACAATAATGTACAGTATTTGAAAAATAATGTCATGACATTTAATGACATTAAAGCATGTCAACATATTCTGTTACACCAAATACACAAAATAATGATCTTTAAAAAAGCATCATATGACCCCTTAAAAAAAAAAAACATGAAGAAAAAAAAATGTACCAACCCCAAACATTTGAATAACATTTGAATACGATAGATAGATAGATCACAAAATATGTTATATACACTTAGGTTGTTTATTTTTTTTTAATTCCCTGATTGATTGATTAAACAAACATTAAAAATAACCAAGGACTTGAGAAGATTTATGGAACATTTGTAGCAATAAATTCAGATCATCCTGTCACAGGAATAAGAAAAAAATGCAGAGTGATGCAGCTCTTTAGAGGAGAAATGGTTTTGTAAGCAGGCCCGGAATGTGTCTCGCGAGCTACAGGAGGAATGATCTGTAAAACAGGCAACCTTGAGAAATGTTTCGCATGGGGATAAAAGGTGCTTCGCAAAGTGAAAAAAGATAAGGTGATGTGTCCCCAAAAAGGCCCTTGTCCAAGGTGCACACTTTTAGCACTTAATTCCCCTGCAAGGATGCATTTACAGACATAAAAGTGAAATTTCTTTTGCATGTGTCTTTTGAGCACAAATCTGATCTGGTCTATTTTAGCTGGACAACAGGTTGAGTGTGCAAATGATCTGTGTATATACTGATTCCCTAAGACTTTTGTCAATTGTTTTATTTTCAGATTCCTGTGAGGCATTGAAGGATATGGAAAACTGATGAGAAATATCAGCATATAAACAGTGAGAAAGCCAAGCATGACTTTGCATATTCCACTCAGAATATTCCAAGTCACTGGGCTCAAGATGTTTGCTATTCGAATCGAAACAGCAATATTTTTAACAAAAGAAAAAGCATGTGGAACTGTACAGTAATCTATTTCTAAGAAATAGCAGGATATTTCTTAACCTTCCCTGTTTAAAAAGACTCAACTGTCTTACTTTGCTGTGACCTTTGACCTTCAGGTTAATTTAATGTGCCTATGGGACACTTCAGTTCATAATTCAGGTGGGTTATAAAGCTGTGCTCTCAGACTTTGGCTTTCCATTTGTCCCGTTTAACCTCTAACATCTCTCCTTATGATGGAATGAACATGCTTATAAAGTAAAAGAAGCAATGGCTTACATACATATCATCAATTCACAGATCATTACACCCAAGAAATATATTCCAAAATTTATGAAGAAACAAATTTATGATCTTTGACTTCAAATGTCACTAAAAGGAAATATGTATCTGTCTGTTGATCCTAATGTTTATTCACTCTGTCAGAGTCCTGGGTTTGGTGCACGATGAAAACGGTTAAAATAAACTGCCCTGCCGTCTTGATGAGATGAGCAGACGTCCTGAGAGTGGGAGCAGGAGAGATACAGTCACAGAAGATTTAGTCAAGGCCTCTAGGTGAACATTTGAGCATTTCATATGGGATGTATATGGAATGGTGGCAGGCTGGTTGATGGGATGGTGCTCAACAGGAATCCAGACTTGGTTAAAGGTTTATAAACGACAGGAGTGAATGGTGCAAGGCTGATGGATGAGTGGTACAACCTGTAATAGATGAGTCCCAAAAGCACTTGGGCAGACCTCCATACTATCCTGTTTATACACATCAAGGTTAATATTGTTAACTAAAAGGCAACATTTCTCACTTTCCTTTAGCTTAAAAGAACAGTTCAACCAAAAATGTACAGAAAATGTTCTCACCCTCCAATCCTATATGTAGATGAGTTTGTATCTGTAACAGATTTGGAAAAATTTAGCATTATGTCAATTGCTCACCAGTGAATGGGTGCCGTCAGAATGAGAGTTCAAACAGCTGATAAAAACATCACAATAATATACAAATAATCCACACGACTCCAGTCCATCAGAAAAGCTGCTTCCTCCAGTGAAAAAGTCCATTCGCTGTTGTCCTCACAAATCAAAATCCACAGACATATTTGTTTTAGACTGTATTCGTTTGTTGTTGAGATGACTTTGACTGGAGAAATCAATATTATGGATAGAGGACTCGTATTTTAGTCATAAGCAGTGGTTTGAAGTTAAAAATGTTTATCAAAATGCCAGTCCATAATTATGGATTTGTTTCTTACAAACATGCAGCTTTTCACTTCACAAGATGCCAACTGATCTGGAGTTATGTGGATTACTTGTGGATTATTGTGGTGATAATGCAGCTCTTGATTCAGATACTGCAAAGTACTATTTATGTCTGATGACAGCTACAGTTTATAACTGACTGTTTTCCCAGGCAACCTGTTTCCTACATAGTTGTGCTAGTTTGATGTCTTTCTTGTCCTCACATAATAAATTAAATTCACATGAAGGTCCTGATCATAAAGAAATATTGGACTAGGTAATGATAAAGATAGGAAATAGGTGAAAGATAGATAATAAATAGGTAAAACTTGAAAAGAATTGTACTTTTGTGTGTGTGTGTGTGTGTGTGTGTGTGTGTGTATCATGAATTATTGATTATTAAATATTTAATTGATTATTAAATCTTGATTGCGCCAATTGAGTTGGTCACACATCACGACTTTGATATGGACAAGGGATTTTTAAATATGAATAAGGAGTGAAGCAGTTTTGTAAAAATATTTTTAGGCCTAATAAGAAAAAAAATATAAGAATTTTTAGGACTGAATTCTTTTACTGACGTTTTTTTTTCTTCATTATGAATGTTGTTGCATCATTTTACTGAATGAAGTGAACAAATGCTTATTAACAACAATATTTGATATTACAAATATTATAACAATATTACAAATATTATTAACAAGTATTTTATCTTTCCTATAGTCATTGTCCAGGGTAATGGGATGTGATTGGGCCACACAGAACTTTAAATCTTTGTCCAAGATGGTTTTCATGACATGAAGCCCTGAGGGTGAGAAGGTTAAAACGTGCCCTGTTTTCTCCCTCCATAGTTTCCTCTACTCCAGGTGCAGTTGATCAATCTCAAACTGACCTTGACTGCAGAACAGACCTCAATCAAGCATCCATGTCTCCGGATGCATTAGTCATTATTGCTGTGCTGCTGAATGCGATGGAGCAGGAAGCATCAATCTTTCCCAGTGAGGTGTTTGCCTACTGTCATGAAGACTTCAAGCACCATGACACAGGTCACACCTGCCATGTGTCCTGAAGATTAGAGTTCACCAGAGGGCAAATTTACTTCCGAATGGTGTCCACAAAGGATGTTGCCGTTTTATTTAGTATTACATGTGTTTTCAAGACCATAAGTGCACCAGGATGAGTTTTAGTTTAGTGTTCTTTACTTTGTTTCTTCATCAGAACAGATTTGGAGAAATGTAGCATTACATAATTTGCTCACCAATGGATCCTCTGCAGTGAATGGGTGCCGTCAGAATGATAGTCCCAACAGCTGAAAAAACATCACAATAATCCACAAGTAATCCACACCACTCCAGTTCATCAGTTCATGTTTTGTGAAGCAAAGATCTGCGTGTTTGCAAGAAGCAAATGCATCATTAAAATATTTTTAATTTTAAACAGTTGTTAAAATATGAGTCCTCTATCTATAATATTGCTTCCTCCAATGAAAAAGTCATCTTGTCTGAATCAGGAGAGAATTATGCACAGATCAGGTGTTTACAAGTGTAAAAGTGAAACAATAATTTAAAAAAAAGCACTAAACAAATGTTTTTTATCCGCTGTTTGAACACTCATTCTGACGGCACCCATTCACTGCAGAGGATCCATTCGTGAGCAAGTGATGTAATACTAAATTTCTCCAGATCTGTTCGGATGAAGAAACAAACTCATCTATATGCTGGATGGCCTGAGTAAATTTTCAGCAAATTTTCATTTTTGGGTAAACTATTCTTTTAACTTACACATATCTTATTCATCAGGGGGTGAAAACATAATCTTCATTGTCCAAAAATCTGAGACCATTGGTAAAAATGTTTCTACTTTGCATTTTGCATTTTGAAATTTAAATATATTTGATTACGCATTACTCAGCATTATAATTTTAGTACAAAGTTTAATTAAAAAATGAAATTTAATTTCAAATTTTATTACATCATCCTTTTGCATTCCTGACCGCAGAACTTGAACTGCATTAACTTTGATGTTTGTAAAAATAAATAAATAAATAATTGACCTTTTCAGATATACTTATTTCATTAGTGGCACTGAAAAAAAATTGCAAAAAACCTTGATATTTTGTATTTATTTCCTAACTCTTGTTTTCAAAATATTTCAAATCTTTAAAAAAAAAAAAGAAGCTTATTTCCAGGTAAAAAAAAACAAAAACATTGCACTCTAAAAAATGCTGGGTTAAATACAACCCAGTGCTGGGTAAAATAGGGACAAACCCAGCAATTGGGCTGTTTTGACCCAGCGGTTTAAATGTTTAACCCAACCGCTGGGTCAAAACAACCCAATTGCTGGGTTTGTCCCTATTTTACCCAGCACTGGGTTGTATTTAACCCAGCATTTTTTAGAGTGTGGGTTTCACTTTGGACCCTGAATATGGCAAAATGATATAAAAAACAGAGCTTTCTCATGTATCTTTGTTCTATCAGATGTTAACTCTGGCACAAGCCTCTCTTTTCACTTCACCCTTCACACCACATTAAACAATGTTCGCGAAACGTTGGATCACCTGCTGCTGTCTAGTCAACAAGGCAATAAACACGTTTTCCCTAAACAGGAACTGTGCTTCCAATCATTCCACCAGATCCGTAGGTGCTACGCCACAAAAAATGTCCCGCTGAAGATGAGGAGGAGAAGGCCAGGTGTTCGTGAAGGCCTCCTGATGGGTCATTGCAAAGATGCTGCGGTCGATTATGACCTTTTAAACTGGATTCCTACACTTTATAGGATATCTTGCAGAGTAAGAGTGCAGTTTATGGCCTCATTCACCCACACGATTAGTGATCACTTTCTCACGTGTGAAGTTACAGGTCCGTTAGAGCATTTGAGACTGTAGTCTCTGTAGTTTTGATTGAATGGACAGTTATATCTATATATGCAACTGTTCAAAGGTTTGTGGTCAGTAAGATATATTTTTGTGCAAGAAATTAATACGTTCCAACAAAGATGAATTAAATTGATCAAAAGTGACAGTAAAGCCATTTATAAGGTTACAAAGATTTCAGTCAATGCTGTTCTTTTGAACTTTCTGTTCAGCAGATAATCCTGAAAAAAAGTGTCACAGTTTCCACAAAATATTAAGCAGCATAACTGTTTTCAGCATTGATAATAATTAGAAATGTTTCTTGAGTAGCAAATCAGCATATTAGAATGATTTCTGAAGGATCATGTGACACTAAAGACTGGAGTAATGACACTGAAAATTCAGCTTTAACATCACAGGAATACATTGCATTTTAAAATATATTAAAAAGGAAAACAGCTATTTTAAATTGCAATATAATGTCACAATATTACAGTTTTTACTGTATTTTTGATCAAATAAATTCAGCCTTGGTGAGCAGAAGAGACTGCTTTCGAAAACATTAAAAAATCTTACCAATCCCAAACCTCTGAATGGTAATATACTATTTAATTATATTTTACTTTTAATGTGCATCAACCAAAACTGCACATATAATTTTTTAAAATACTCAAAGGCCATTTAGAAAATAATTGTGCAGTTCTCCAGACAGCTTATAGTTTTGGTTGTATAACAAGTATTAATGATTACAGGATGTTTTTTCGTCTTAAACACTTGTTTTACCCACTAGAAGACAGACATCCGACAACATGTTTACACATTGTGAACTGCAAAAGCGTTAGACAAAAGCATTTCCACACGATTAGGAGTTGAGGAATGTTGTTGTGTATAATTGAGGGTCATAAGGTGCCTATTTCTCACCGTCTTTCTTTGTTTTCCATAGATGCCACTCCTTGATGGTTATGGGCTCACTCCCATAAGCCCAGCAGGAGCTGGGACAGGGACGCGGCCCATGTTTTGATGTGGTTTGGACATAGACAGTTTGCATGGGCTCCTGAATACCGGAGATAATTTCCCTAGCCATTTGCTCTCAGTTCTCTCAGCAGTTGTTTGCATCCCAATCATCCCGTGCAACCACGAGGAATTCAAACCTTAGGTGCTTTTAAAAATTCTTTCCCTCCACAGAGCTCCGAACGAAATTTGGGTGCATATCCATTGTAAAAGGCCTCTGAATGAGTAAAAACCAACTATTTTTTGGTTTTGAAATTTGAGCCTAGAAGACATATAGTCATGATCCAAGGTAATGAATTTAAAATGTTTGCTTTATAGCCCTATAAATGGTTTGTAGCTTAGTGACTATATTCTTCTTTCTGATGAATTTAACATTAGGTACTTGATGTTGCACCCATCAAAAAAAACTGAATGGATCAAGTCCTTGAGCTAGAGGTTATGCAGACCAAAAGCAGTTTATTGCTCCTATTCTTATACAAGCATTTATGGTACTTTGAGTGAGTCGGAGTTATGGCTGTCAGTAACAAGCATATCACATATAAATATTATCACGCATACGCTACAGTTCAAAATATTTTTTAATGCTTTAAAAGGAGTTTCTTAAAGCTGCATTTAAAAACTGGAATACTGTGAAAGATTATTACAATTTAAAATGAACTGTTTTCTATTTTAAACTATTTTAAAATGCAATTTTTTCCCTGTAATGCAATGTTGAATTTTCAGCAGCCATTACTTTTCTTGTGATTTGAATAGGCCTCCCTAACAAGTATGGAAAATAGCAAGGATATTACATCTTTATTCCCAACTAAAATATGTTCTAGAACCTTCTTTGAGAATAGTGGGAGGCTGCTTTCTGAATCAGATGCATCCATATGCACGTGTTACCAATAAAGGCTTCTTTGTCATGAGGGAAAGTGGGAAGGAAAGGAAGAGAAAGTGATCGAGTGAGTGAATGAATGAGATAGAGAATGCAAGAAACAGCAGTGCAAACACTGCCTGCATGCCATTAATAATGAGAAACACAAACAGTACATGATATAACTGTAATACAGAGTCACATCCCCCCTGCACAGAGGGCAGATGAACAAACAGGAGGTGTCACAGAAACATCCTGAAGATTTATGACTCTGAATTCCCCATGTATCTATCCTCAGACCTGCTCTGTGCTCTCTCTCTCTCTCTCTCTCTCTCACACACACACACACACACACATTTACTAAGAAAACCAAATGGGGACACACCACTGTTTCGATATAAACCCAATTGTAATTACTATGGCTAATGATAACCTAGAGTCATTACTAATTTCAATTATTGTGAAAATGAAAGATGCAGATATACTGTGATTTTTATAAACAAAGCATTTATTTAAAAGACAACAGGGACAGAGTACATTTGAAACCGTTTATGAGCAGCACATTAGTGCTTTGATTTGAGCCAAAGCCTGATGAGCAAAACTAAGCTCCGATTGGCTGAATCTGTTTGGAAAGTGAACAGTACTCAGTCTTGGTGTTTTGCGTGCTTGGTCTCTGGTGCATCGTTAAGCTTGGAGAAGTGTTCCGACAAGGCTGCCAGGGCACGGTACCGATGGGAGATGCTGTTCTTCACTTCTTTAGGGAGCTCAGCATAACTGCCCACAGAAACACAGCACAAAGGAATGAGAAAAACAAAATCACTATCAAAATAAAAAGGGCTTTAAGTGCTAATTTTATCTATTCTTATAATGTGATAACATGGACTGTAGGAAAAGTCTTTCATAAATATTTGTAGATTTGGTTAAATCAAAGTCAAGTTGAGATTTACTTTGACCAATACTGTCACCTACTGGTGAACCTGAGAAACACAACTGCAAAGTTATGAGAAGATACTCACGTTTTTTCATAGCCATCAGGCTGAAAACAAGGATCCCACCCAAAATCCCTTGGGCCCCTGGGCTCAACAATACGGCCCTGAAAAAAATTATTAGAAATGTTGGAGGTAGGAATCAAAACCTGCATGCTATAGTTTTCAACGTATTATTACAGCTATAGTGTGTTCTTCATGATCAACTGCTACTGTTCCTCCATCATTAAAAAAGGGCCTCTATCACTCTCCAATTCTTAAAAAAAACTGGCGCTGATCCTAATGATTTAAATAATTACAGGCCTATTTCTAATCTCCCTTTTATTTAAGAATACTTGAAAGAACAGTAGCAGCTCAACTTGAAGCACATCTGCAAAGTAATGACATTTATGAACATTTCCAGTCAGGCTTTTGACCCAAACATATTACAGAAACAGCTCTTGTCAAGGTTATAAATGATCTTCTCCTAGCTGCTGATTCTGGTTTTCTGTCTATTCTTATTCTTCTAGATATTAGTGCTGCCTTTGATACTATTAGTCATTCAGTACTATTGGAACGGCTGGCTTGCACTGGAATAGCTAATGCGCTTCTTTGGTTCTCATCTTATTTAAGTGACAGAAAACAGTTTATGCAGATTAAGAATACACATTCAGATCCCGTCTCAGTTAATCATGGCGTTCCACAAGGGTCGGTGCTGGGTCCGCTTTTATTTATCATTTATATTCTACCTCTTGGTCATATTTTATGTTCTTATGGTATTAATTTCCATTTTTACACTGACGACACACAAGTATATATCCCGAAGACCTAATGTTTCTCATCCCCCTCCTGACCTCACTAAATGTTTGCAGGACGTTAATATCTGGATGACTAATAATTTTTTTAAGTTAAATGCCAATAAAACTGAAGCCCTCTTTGTTCTAGGTTCTAGGTCTGTTTTATCTAAAACTCAATACTTTACCTTGGTTATTGATAATTGCCCAGTCAATTTTTCTACCCAGGTGAAAAGTCTTGGGGTTATACTGGATGGTTTGCTTTCGTTTAGTCCTCATATTAGTAATATTTCACGATCTGCATTTTTTCATCTACGCAACATTGCCAGACTTTGTTCTTCACTTTCCCAACATAGTACTGAAGTGCTTATCCATGCATTGGTTACATCTTGGATTGATTATTGTAATTCTCTTTTATTTGGAATTCCTGAAAAACAACTTAATCGATTACAGGTAATCCAGAATTCAGCAGCTAGGATAGTTACCCGCTCACGTACTTTTGATCATATATCTCCAATTCTTTTCCAGCTGCATTGGCTTCCTTTTCGTTATTGTGTACATTACAAAATTCTACTTCTTACATACAAAGCTCTTCACAATTTGCCACCTAATTATCTTTCAGATCTTCTTCATTTGTATACTCCTTTGCGCTCTTTGAGATCATCTTCTGCAGACTTATTGTCTGTTCCAAAATTCAAGATGAGTTCCTTTGGTGGTAGGGCTTTTAGTTGTGCAGTGCCGAAGTTATGGAACTCTTTACCTTTGCACATTCGCCAGCTGGATTCAGTTTCCCATTTTAAAGTTCAGATAAAAGCTTATTTGTTTAGAGTAGCTTTTAATGATCTGCTTATTTAATGTGTTGTTATAATGTTCGCTTTTTGTATGTTTTTTTGTATTGCTTTGTTTTACATTGTACGGTGTCCTGAAAGGCGCCTATAAATAAAAAGTATTATTATTATTATTAGTGTTCAACGTAACACATTTATATATATTACCTGTCAAAAGTTTGTGGACAGTAAGATTTTGTTGAAAGAAATAAATGCTTTTATTCAGCAAGGATGCATTAAATTGATCAAAAGAGACATTAAAGGCATTTATAGTGTTTTGATTTCGATTTCAAATAAATGCTGTTCTTTTGAACTTTCAATTAATTAAGAAATTCTGGAAAGAAATGTGTCACACAGTAGTTTCCACAAAAATATTAAGCAGCACAACTGTGGTAACAATTGATAACAACAACATTGTGACAACACTGATAATCATAATAAATGTTCATGTGAAACTGAAGACTGGAGTAATGATGCTGAAAATCAGCTTTGCATCACAGGAAAAATTACATTTAAAATATATTAAAATGGAAAACTTTAAATATTAGTTATTTAAAATTGCAATATTTCACAATAATACTGGTTTTACTATATTTCAATCAAATAAATGCATTCCTGGTGAGCATGGCACACTTATTTCAAAAACATTAATACATTTTACTGACCCTTAACTTTTGAGTGGTAGTGTACATTATACATTTGTGGTACTGGTGCTTATATACCGTACATCTGGATTCAGTTTATTTATTGATTGAATGATAGTAAAGACAGAAAATTATGGGGAAAAGAGAGGGCAAACAATGCCTGTATGGGCACCAAAGCTCAATGTAAAAACCACTACTTCACGAGAGTAAATAAACATGCTCACCTCAGTTCTTCCTCTGAACAGCTGGACTGGCTCATCTTTTCCAGCACAGAAAGCAAATGTACACAGAGCCCAGGCAGATTTATCCTCAAAACCTGCTAGCAATTTATACAAACCTACAAACATAAAGAAAACAGCTCAATTTGCATATTCCTATTTTTGCCTATGCCTCTAAATATGACTTTTTAAGAAATAAAGCTAAAATAAAAATAACATAAAATAATAATATTAAGTATTAAATATAAACTAAATGAAAATCAGAAATGTTGACTAGGCAGCTAATGGAAATAAGTTTACATTTAGTTAAAATTTAGAAACAAAAAACTCAAAAATAATAAAAACTAAAACTGAACTAAAGCTAAAACTAAAAAAAAAAAAACTCATAAAAATGACTGACAATTAACCTAAAATAAAAGTATTCAGTAGTAACGCCTTACCCTCTGGCTTCAGTTTATCCAAGAACCATTTTCTGTGAAGAGCGAAAAAACATTACATAATTTAATGCACTGTGCAACATACTTACACCTTATCACTGTTTTATATTTACAGAATTTAAAGGAGCCAGACTCACATGTAAGGTCCTGGTAGTCCTCCTAGTGCCCTGAAGCACAGACAGGTGTCCTCTACCAGCACTGGCCCATCCACCTTCACACAAAACACATAACATCATGTTTGAGGCATCAACCAAGTAAAAAGATGCACAATTTACAAACCTGCCTTGCAGCTTCTTGACACTTCTGTATAGAAATATCATCTGGTTCCCCTTGATATTCAGGCACTGCAAGAGAGGACATAATCACTTTACAAATACAGCAATGGCATGCTTGATATTTTAAGTCAACAAAGCAGAAGAATAATAGCCAAGCAAGTACTTACAGTCAATCTTCTTAGAAACCAGTTTGTAGGGAAATTTGTCACCAAGGATCTGAACTACCTGTTTGAACAAGAGATTATTAGATTGATAGGCAGATTCAACAAGTAAAATAATTTTAGGGATGCAAAACGATTAATCGCAATTAATTGCATTCAAAATAAAAGTTTATGTTTACATACAATATGTGTGTGTATTGTGTATATTTATTGTGTATAAATAAATACACACATATATATGTATATATTTATATATATTTACACTTATATATATATATATATAAATATAAAATATTTTCCTTAATATATACATGTGTGTGTGTGTATTTATATATACACAATAAATATACACAATACGCACACATATAATATGTAAACATAAACTTTTATTTTGAATGCGATTAATCGCAATTAATTGTTTTGCAGTCCTAAATATCTTTTTGATAACATAATTTTGTGCTTAACCTTTTTACAAAGTCATATTTTATTTTAACCCAAATTTTGACCCATTTTTAAACAATTTTTTTCTACTCAATGTAATGTTTATTTTATCGTCTATTGTTAGAAAAGTTCATGGCATTAATCTGCATTTAGACCAGCCCCAAATTTGGATATCAGGGTTGCAAAATTACAAAGTTCATTGAAAATTATTTGAAGTACCACACTGACCATATAAATAATATAACATAAACAAATAAATGAACGAATAAATAATAATCCAGGCCGTGTTTTGTAGCCCATTTATGCAAATAGCTCAAACGTGTGCATGAAGTCAACTGTAATCTAAATAT
The DNA here is from genome assembly GCF_001515625.1 of Sinocyclocheilus rhinocerous. Taxonomy (NCBI): domain Eukaryota; kingdom Metazoa; phylum Chordata; class Actinopteri; order Cypriniformes; family Cyprinidae; genus Sinocyclocheilus; species Sinocyclocheilus rhinocerous. The sequence continues at coordinate 871,032 of NW_015651483.1, forward strand.
CATCTTTGAGACTATATAAACCACTAACCAGCTAGGCGTTTATTTAGGAGTGAGAAGTGATTACTGGACATTTCACTATTTATGAAGCTTCACAAAACTAATCTTACAGTGTTTCATGGCATGTGAGCAGAGACTATAAATGCAAGTCAAGACACTTATTCACATTTAATTTTACATTGTGTTTAAATTGGATAGTTTGTGGCTGAATCGATATTTTTAAACACGCCGCACTCTCACCTCTTCCAGTTTTTTCGCGTTCCCGGTAACGAATACCACAGCTCTGCCGGTAGGTACTGCCATGCTTCAGCCTGTTTCGGTCAACAACTCTTCTTCTTCTTCTTTTGGAGTTTTATGGCGGTTGGCAAACAAACGATAGGTGCATTCCCGCCACCTACTAGGCTGGAGTGTGGACCATTGATGGAATAGGAAGAACTAAAAAAAAAATAATAATAATAATTAGTGTAAACTCCCACTTCGGTCAACAACTCACTGTCGGAACTGTAAAACACTCGGCTCCGTCACACCACAAACCAATCGTATTCATTGATCAAAAACTTTCACCAATCAGGGAACGAGTTCACCACATTCTAGACACGCCCTCCTCACACACTGACCAATCGTTGGATGCTCAGTGCCGTCCTTCTGTAAAATCACTCCGGGTGGAAAGTGCAAAACATGTGGGAGAGCGTCATCACATGTCAACGACTGTAGAATAGAAATTATTTCACCAGTATTTGCCCATTAAAGTACTTAGTAAAGTAGTTTTTATCGGCCTGGGAAAAAGGTTATAATTCATCTGATAAATCTGAATTGAGATTAAGTGAACAGGAGGATCTGATCAATAAGCATGAGCTTGCTGCCTCGCACCGCTGAGGAGTTCAGCTCTGCGGACTACTGGGAGCGCTTTTTCCGTAAAAGAGGAGAGAAGGCTTTCGAATGGTACGGAGACTACAACTCCCTCTGCGGTGTACTGCATAAATACATTAAACCTCGTGATAAGGTAACTAAGACTGTTTCTTAAGCTCCAAATCAGCATATTAGAATAATCTCTGAAGGATCATGTGACACTGAAGACTGGAGTAATGATGCTGAAATCATTCAATCAGCTTTGCATCACAGGAATAAATTACATTTAAAAATATATTAAATTAGAATTCTGTTGTTTTCAATTGTAATGATATTTCGCAGTTTCAGCTTTGTAGCACAGTTTCAACTGTATTTTTTGTCAAATGCCAACCTGTAACTTTTGAACTTTAAAAAAAATGTATATTATTTCATAATTCATTTCATTTCAAACATTAATTTCTTTCCTCTTTGGAACACAAAATTGAGAAATTTTGAAGAATTGTACCGGCTGATCTGTTCTATGCCGTTTTCAGACGTGCAAATGCTGTAAAAGTACCATATATTATTAAATATATATGATTAAAGTGGTTCAAATAAGTTTCTAAGGCAGTTTTGTGAACTAGAACAACTGATTCATTGAAAATCTGATTCTACAGAATGATTCTTTTGATAATTCTGTAATTCCTTCATGAACATGTTAAGAAGAGCTAGTATATCAGGGATATTTTCAGTAAATAATGACTGAACTCTTTTTTTAATAGCCAATAAAGAAACCAAAATAAAAACGCATTTTTTCTGATATATAAAAATAATAATAAACATCTTGTAGATTGTACAAGAGTTATGTAAACTTATAATTAGAATTGTAACTCTTGTTCTCTGCTGCAGGTGTTGGTGGTGGGCTGTGGTAACTCCGAGCTGAGTGAACAGCTCTATGATGTTGGCTACCATCAGTTAACCAACATTGACATCAGCGAGACGGTGGTGTCGCACATGAACCAGCGGAACGCAGAGCGCCGTCCTGACCTGACCTTCCAGCAGCTGGATGCCACCCAGACAGGCTTTGAGAACGGGAGCTTTCAGGCGGCACTAGATAAGGGCACGCTCGATGCCATGGCTTCAGAAGAGGACGGTGCACTTGCAGGCAGGATGCTGGCAGAAGTTGGCAGAGTTTTGTCTGTGGGAGGCCGGTATGTCTGCGTAACTTTAGCCCAGGAGCACGTCATAAAGCTGGCTGTGGAACATTTCGCCCAGGGCTGGGCTGTACGAATTCATTGTCTTGGCGGACAGCAGAAGGAAGAGTCTGATTCCTCATTCGCCCTCCCTGTATTCGTTCTGGTCTGCACCAAATTCCGCCAAGCGCCTCCGTTTGCAGTGCTTGAGTTGTGTCAGGGGGAGGATGGCGCTCCCACTAGACTTGCATCAGTACCGGAGCTGTTGTCCGCTGTGAAGGAGAGACAGGCCTACAATCTAATGCTGCATAAGCTCAGAGGGGGAACAGATGCTAGCAGCACACCGTCCCTCACGCTGTGCCATGCAGCCACCGGCCGACCGCGATACACTCTGACAGTGCAGGATAGCCTGCCTTCTGCCAAGCTGCCACGGAGTAATCACTTCGCCATCTTTATCGGTGAGCATTTGGTTCTTTTACCTTTTCATTGCGAAGATCACTGTCATAGGCCAAGTATATTTACCTATATACAGACAACCCTCTACATTGCGAGTAAATCACTCGCATATGCGACTAAATCTTACTCTGGGCGACCAAATAATGTCTAACATTAGCCATTGGCTAATAAATTCTTAGATTTTCCAATGGCGATTATATTGCCAAGGTGTGCGTAGAGGGTTGACAGAGTGCAGCAGTTGGATTCTGGAAGTAAAAATCCCATTCATTTTCTCCATAGCAGAACGGATTTTAATAATTTGACTATGCACTACAAGGTTATTAATCAGTGGCATATGCTTTTGCTGAAACTGTCAGCATGTGTTATTTCAACTTATTTTTTAAATAATTATGTTTAACAATCAAGTTCATGGTGAAACACTACATTACCCATGATTCTGCAACTGAAATCTTTAGGGAATTGAAATATGCAAATCATGCCAAAAGAACATTTTAGTCATTCGCAAGGCTTCATCAGATTGTAGCTCTTTCCCAGTTTTGTACTTTTTTTTGTGCATTTTTGTCCAGTTTTCAAATACTTACTTGCTTCACATCAACTAATCAATCTGTAATAATGTGATTCATCTTGGTAACTTGTTGGTTTGGTTCATGGCTTTGAACTCTTAAAGGAAGAATGTGTGCAGGAACTGTTGCACACTATTACAAATATCAATGGAATTATTGAATCTGATTGGTTAACTGCAGAATTAAAGGGATATTTCACCCAAAAATGAAACTTCTGTCATTAATTACTCACCCTCGTGTCGTTCATCTTCCAAACACAAATTAAGATATTTTTGATGAAATTCAAGAGCTTTTTAACCCTGCATAGACAGCAACACAACTGACACGTTCAAAGCCCAGAAAGGTAGTGAGGACATTGTTCGTTAAAATAGTCCATGTGACATCAGTGGTTCAACTGTAATTTTATGAAGCTCTGTGAATACTTTTTGTGTGGAAAGAAAACAAAAATAATTAGTTTATTCAACAGTTTCTTCTCTTCCGTGTCAGTCTTCAACGGCATTCACGAGAGTACTGTGACACATAAAGAAAAATAAATATTATAATATAACAGATATAATGAAATGTTATAATATTTTTATTTTGTTTGTGTCACTGAATGTGAGTATATACAATTTTACTTTTTTCATAAATTTTACTTTTTTATTTTTAGTTCCTCAGGGCCGTGAGTCTGATTGGTTATATGGCTCGGCTGAAGGTCGGACTCAATTAGCATCCAGTGCAAAATTCAGACGCCTGGTCATTGTGGCAATGCATAGAGATCAGGAGTATGAGGACATGCAGGCTGTCCAATCAGAGCTCTCTCCAATGGTGACGGAACTCGCGCCTCCTGGAATGCCAGCCAATCAGCAGGTGCACAGGAACAACATGCATTGCTCGGTATTTGCTCTTGATCTTGTCCTCATTTCGCACTCATGCGTGCACTCTCTTTCACAATTCCTCTGGTATAGGTGCCGTTCCTGTCTGTGGGAGGAGATCTGGGGTGGAGGGAAGTCATCGGGCGAGGGGTCAGTGCTTTGACTGGGGAGTATTCTGTGGAGGATGTGAGAGGAGAGGATGGTCACCTCTATCGCAGGCTGATCTTCATGAACAATTCCCAGCTGGTGCAGTCAGAGAGCAGACTCCGGTCTGCCGGCACAGGTGTGGTACCGCTGTGCTTGAATTCTGCAATGCTTATAGAACAACGAGATTTATTTCAGTGTTTGGTCTCTTTTGCTAGCTGCTTCTGCTCATAAAAAGAAGAACAAGAAAAAATCCAAACCATCTGTTTCTGATGCCCCTGCTTTAACGCGTGTTAAAGATCGCATTGTGGACAGAGGTTTTCTTTGCTGTATACACCATGAAGTTATGGTGGCGGGTTTAGCCATGTTAGGAATGGATGCAATCAATAATAAAGGTAAGTGTGCTAGCATTAAAAAGCCTAGTGAAAGTTTAAAGCGTTTGCATTCAAAAGGGATGCTATCATTTAACTTTTTAAATACTATAGTGATGTCCTGGCTAAATATGTATTCAACAATATAAGTCTTAAAGTACACATTACCATTCAAAAGTTTGAGGTCGATAAGATTATTATTATTTTTTTTAAAGAAGGCTGTTTTATGTTTCCTAAGGCTGTATTTATTTCATCAAAAATACAGAAAAAAACCCAGAAATATTGTTTACTGCTATGCCAATTAAAAAACTATTTTTACTAAAAATAACTAAAAATAACTGTTTTCTATTTGAATATATTTTAAAATGGATTTTATTTATTGCCTGGAAGGGTAAAGTGCTGCTTAATAATTTTTGTGGAAACCATAATACATTTTTGTTCAAGATTCCTTGATATATAGAACATTTTAAAAAGAACAGCATTTATTTGAAATAGAGCTATTTTGTGACATTATGCATGTCACTTTTGATCAGTTTAATTTGTCCTTCTTGAATATAAATATGAATTTCTTTCAATAAATAAACAAACAAATAAAAATCTTACTAACCCCAAAACCTTTTAAAGGTTGTGTAACATATTAATTAATAAAATTACAACTATTAATTTATTAAAGAGTGTAAACACTGTCTCTTTAAAGCAACATGTATCATGTTTACAGTTCTGTTTGCAATTTTACTGCTGCTAGTACCACAGAACTTTTAAAAAATAGTTAATGTCCCCCAAAATTTGGTTATAATGTAATGTTATTTATTTCATGGAACACAGAAGTTTTTGAAACAATTGTTATGCAGCTGTTGTCATATAACATCAGTTCATAATGACCAGGGGCTGTCAAAAAACATCAAAAATAAATAACATCCTCATAAAAGTTTGTAGTGCATATGTTATATTGCAAAGTATGATTTGTTTATGGAATGGACAGAATTTTGCCCTTCCCTAAATCTTGCATCTAGCCCGTATAGCTGCACGATTAATCTTTAAAAGATTGCGATCTTGATTTAAGCACCCACGCAATCTTAGTCCTACATAACAATGATTCAGCAGTTTCTATGAAACCTTTGAAAAATACGATCAGAGCAGAACAATTAAATCTGTGTTTGCTCCGCCGCTGACCCAGAGAGAACAGTTGTCATGTACAGGTATGAAACAGCTTCACAAACAGTGAAAGCACACAGTATGGTTATTTCTGTTACAAAAATCCTAAATTCACAGAAGAACTATGATAAAAGTTTTTAGTTTCGGTATAAACACTGATATCTAACTTCAAATATAGATTGTATCAATACATCGTTCCGCCAGTAGATGGCGACAAGTGACTGATAAAAAATGTATTTGTCAATGAATAGTTCATTCAAGGATTTGTTCAAAAAAGCTTATTCATTCATGTTAAGTCTTTATGAGTAAGTCATCGAATCATACATTCAAACAGAATTTTTAAAAATAATTCTAGAATAGACTGCAGCAATTAACATTTTGTCAGAACCTCTTATAAATTGCTTTATATTGTTGTAGTTGTCTGTTCAGAATCGTGATGTCTGTTTTAACCAAAAGAATTGTGATTCTGAGTCGTGCAGCTCTACTAGCATGTATCCAGAATTGTCTAAAGGCACAGCATGTTTGGTTACTACAGTACATTGATACAGTGATTGATAACTGGTAGATTTTGGTCTGTTCCTTACACAAAGATGTTGTATAACTTCAGAAGACTGAAATACAGCTCATGAATCACATTGAACACTATAATGGTGATGAATGTCAGTTGCACAATTTGCATAATTCACAAAAAAATCTATTCTGATTAGTCTGTCACATGTTTTCCAACAGATCACCCAGTGTCTGTGTTATTGCTGGGACTGGGTGGCGGTGGTTTACCCCAGTTTGTGCATGACTTTGTGCCGTGTGCACGGGTGGAGGTGGTTGAACTGGACCCAGCTGTGCTGGAAGTGGCTCAGACCTGGTTTGGATTTCAGACCGATGAGAGGCTAAATGTTACACTGGCAGATGGACTGGAGCACATCAAAACACTGGAGAGTGAGGGTGAGAGAACATCTAGATTTAGTAATTCTAAACCTTTTTGACTCCAAGGCCCCCTATTATCCACAACAATAGCCGAAGGCCTCATGTTTTTCCAGTTTTCGTGATTTACTGGATAAGGATAAAGTTTCTTAAAAAAATGTTTTACTCTCAATTTCGACAATTAATTTTCAATTTTGACAATTTTTAATTTTCAGGTCTGAAAACAAATTTAAAAAATGGGCTACCTCATATATCTAGATTTTCCAAGACCGTGGAGAAAAGAAAAAAAAAGCTATTGAGGAAGTTAATTACTATAAGATTTTTTGGGTCATTTTAAAGTTTCTTTTGTCTCATTTGAAGTGATTTTAAGTCATAGGCCCCCTTTAAAGTTTGCTGATGCTTTTTGAAAAAAGAAAAAAAAAGCTGGCGAGTACTTTATTGTCATAAAAATGTGGCAACCTCATTTATCTGTGTACATATAATATAATGTATAGATTTCAATCAAAGTATAAATCTGCATCCATCTACATGAACTCCTGTATTTGTTATGCTTCTTAATGCGTGGGAGAATCATGATATCTATTGGTCATCTGTTTTATGTGGAAGAGATATTTATGTGTTTGGCTGCATAACCTATTCCTTCACTACCAAATGATCTACTAAGTTACTGTATCTACAGTGTAATTTTTTTTGCACTTATATAGGGGGACATTCTTTTGATGTCATCATGTTTGACGTTGATAGCAAAGACACCACCCTGGGCATGAGCTGCCCTCCACCTGCCTTTGTAGAAACATCACTTCTGAAGAAAGTTTACAGCTTATTAACCCCTCGAGGTAAGCACTTAAAGTTGTATGATCAGTTTTGATACTTTTTCATTGAGAGTTCTGATGCTGAGATATTTTGTATATTGTACATTCCCCCCCATGATCACTCTTCTTTTGTTTCTCCCACAGGACTGTTCATGTTGAACCTAGTGTGTCGTGACTCGGCTCTCAGGAAGTCAGTTCTTGAACGTGTTCAAGCTGTGTTCCCGTGTGTGTTCTCTCGTGGAATCGAGGGCGAAGTCAATGAGGTGCTGCTGTGCTGCAGAAGTTCAGGAGAGGGACACAAACCTCACACCATTCCACAAACATTACAGCAGACAGCAAAAGACCTACAGAAGACACTACGTGCCAACACCCAGACTGCACCATGTGTGCCTCAAATAGACATTACTGCAATGCTGAATGACCTGAAAGTCATCTAAAGATTGAGAAAAGTTTGGAGCGAAAATCAAAAATAATAAAATAAACATCTGGTTGTGCATCATTTTCAAGGTTAAGAAATTAACTTGGCTGTAGTCTTATGTCACAAGACCTTTGACAAAGTGGCATACAGCCTGGCCCATATTTTATCTTATTCCAGAAAAAAACAAAACACAATGTCTACTTGGAAAGGAAGAGATTGTCTGACATATATTTCAAGCAACTATCACAGTTTGTTTAGACATCGTGTAGCATTTCAGGGAAAATTCCATCTGAAATAAATGAAAGCCTTCTTTTCCTGCCCTTTGAAAGAACACAGCAAAATAATGTCAAAAGTTTAAGCATATATTGTGTATATATGAAAATATAACAATCTTTAGCATTGATGATCTATATCTAAATGGAAAGATCCATCATCACCATTGCACTTTATGGGACAAATGATGGCAATATAGGGATTACACTTTATGTTCAGATAAAATTAAGTGTAAGGGTCAGTACACTGAAAAGAATTTGGAGGTGAAAAATTTCTCTCAGAAATTGCTGATAAATTTGTACAAATAATTACAAATAAACAACTGCACATAATAATTACATTTTGAGGTAGAAAGACTGAAATACTATTTTCTTGTAAAATAATATTTTCGTAAAAACTCCAATAATGATAATTTACAGTTTACATTATATCTTGCTGGACTGTTTTAAGTTTAAACAACCTTAAAAACAAAATTTTAAAGAAAATAGTGTTGTCTCAAAGTCATTCTTTCATCAAACAATACGAGTGAATCGGGCTAATGGACCTGAAACATAAATAAAACCAAAATAATAAATTCATTGACATTAAATATCAGGTTTTTATTTATTTTATTTTATTTTTTATAGTCGTATATACCTTTTAGGAATTCTTCACTCACTGACACAATAAACGAAATTTAGTACTGGTGTAAAGTGAAATGCACTGTAGAATTCATACAGAAGCAAACTATCTGGCAACCCTGTAATGGCTGTGCAGTGTTATTTTTACTGGATGAGCCTATTATACTGAAATGAGGGTGGATGTACCCTACAGTGTCATGCACTGAAGGGGTGGCGGGCCATAAAAACAAATTAAATAATAAACATATAGTAGCATCCTAGTTTGCTTGTAAATTATGGAAACAATTCTAATTTTATATATAATTTAGCTTTGTTTATACCACTTCTGGTGTTCCATGTTACTATTTATTCTTGACTTAAAAACTCTATCTAATTTCACTTATATTATATTGATGTAATTTCGTAACAATAGTATGTTTTCCGCTATTCTTTATCTCGGGCACGTGCACTGTTTACACTACAATCGAGCGACGCAAAATAACGGCAGAGTAAATAAGATAAAATGACTGAGTGATAGAAGTAATCACTTTTTTAAGTTTTGACTTTGCTGAATTGAATCGTAAGAGTAACCAGTTGCATTTGATGTTTGCGTTTGTACATATTATTATTAATATACAGATCTGATCTACCTGCCGCTGTGGTTGAAATCGTTCAGATTGTGGACAGTGCTACTAGTAGACTAACCTACGTCACTTTTTACTTTTTCAAATGACTTCGGATATTTTTTATTTTATTTTTGTATCTCATACATCTGTGTGCATTACATAATAATAATAATAAAAAAAGATAGAACCAATCTGTACCTCCAGATTCTGATCAGAGGAGTGGCTGCGCGAGAACGCGCACGCGCACTCCACGAGCGGACAGTTGCTGTCAGGTTTTCGACCTTAAGTTGAGTTCAGGACAAACGAACGGATAAAACAAGCGACTTCCACTGGAGAGAGTTCATGTGGTTTCTTTATATGTCGCCTTATAGTTTCTTTGGGTTCGTCGTAAAGTGTGTGTGTGTGTGCTTTAAAGTTCAGTCGCTGCTGCTCACGAGCGCCGTTACTCTCAACTGCTGCGTCTGTTAGGACCAAACGCTCGGAAAAACTAATTTCAGGTAATTAAACTGTGATTTACAAACTAAACTGGTTAGTACGTTCAATACGTTTACTTTGTAAAGAAAAAATTTGTATTTTTAAGTTACGCAGTATTATTTTAGTGGTTTTGCTTTAAAATGCTATGTCTGGGGGGGGAAAAACTTCCCTTATTTGAAGTTGGCACGTTGTTTTTTCTCTCTCTCTCTCTCTCTCTCTCTCTCTCTCTCTCTCGCTCTCTCAATTGTAATGTATATTTTAATATAGCAAAGGAGAATTGTCTGCTGCGCCCGGTGGTTCGCGCGCCGGCCGCATCCTCGCGGCTCCGTAACCATGGGCAGCTATGTCTGGGGGGGGAAAAACTTCCCTTATTTGAAGTTGGCACGTTGTTTTTTCTCTCTCTCTCTCTCTCTCTCTCTCTCTCTCTCGCTCTCTCAATTGTAATGTATATTTTAATATAGCAAAGGAGAATTGTCTGCTGCGCCCGGTGGTTCGCGCGCCGGCCGCATCCTCGCGGCTCCGTAACCATGGGCAACCGGGGGATGGAGGAGCTGATCCCGCTGGTGAACCGGCTGCAGGACGCCTTCAGTGCCATCGGACAGACCTGCGACCTGGACCTGCCGCAGATCGCGGTGGTCGGGGGTCAGAGCGCAGGGAAAAGCTCTGTCCTGGAAAATTTCGTGGGCAGGTATGACACCATCATTTTGGGCACTGCAGTTGATTATAGTTAAAAGTTCAGTTCAACATACCAGAGATTTGCTAAGATGTTATTAATGTCATGATTATTGGTCAAACCAACCATGTGTTTTTAATAACAGGACAATGTCAATAGCCTGCCTGATCGAGATATCAGGGTGACTGAAGGCTGATTATAGACCTATCAAGATTCTATCAAAAGAGGAAAAAATATTACATGGCCATGTGGACATAGTTATTGGCCGAAGGCGATAAACTCAAAATGGACTGATTAATCGGCTAGTGATGTTGAATTGAGTCACTTTTCTGCAGAGGCACTGAACTGTATAGCTGAAGCAGGTGCAGATGGTCTCATCTGTAGTCGGGAGCAGTCACTACCTCTTCCTCCATCTGTCTAAAGGCCTGCCAAGCCAACGTCCGTGAGCCATGCAGAATCTGAAGATTGACTTCATTTTCTCTGGACAATACGGATCATTAAAACAAGCTGGCAACTTATTTTTCTTTTTCTTTTTTTTAAGAATATTTTTTTTCTTAATCTGGTTGGTCACTTATTAGGTGTGACAGATTTTTCCATCATTTATATTTGTTAAGGGAAGCCATTTGAAAAATGATTTGAAATTGATCTCTTAAGATAGCCTGATGTACTATGAAAGCGTCTGCAACTTTCTGAACTCAAAACATGGGGTCATATAAAAAAGTGACTTTTTTTGGCAAATAAACTTTATACTAATAGTAAACTTTATTCTAACTTTCTAACTAACCGTGTCTAAAGTGCTCAAAGTAAGTGTAAAATTAAAATACACACATATGTTCCCACTTAATGTTAGGTGTGTAGATACGTTAAATATAATTATAAAATAAATAATTAATTGTTAGGTATTTGTTTGGTGTTATGGTTAGGTTTAAGAGTGGGTTAAGGTGTAGGGGTAGGGTCAACAGTGAAATTATATATATATAAATTCCCTCAAAAACACAATAAAGGATCATGTGACACTGAAGACTTGAGTAACTGCTGCTGAAATTCAGCTTTGCCATCATAGGAATACATTGCATTTGAAAATATATTAAAATAGAAAACAATTTAATTTGTAATACCAATCACAGTGTTACTATTTTACTGTATTTTTATCAAATAAATGTAGCTTTAGTGAGCATAAGAGACTTCCTTCAAAAACATGAAAAAAATCTTCATGATGCCAAACTTTTATAGTTTCTTATTGTATGACCCCTTTAAGAATCCCTGTAAGGCACACAGTTTCAAGTCTTTAATAATCTTTTATTTTCTTTGCACAAGAGGAACTCACAGGATCTTCTCTTTGCATGCTGATTTCCGCATGGAAAGACTGGGCCTGTCCAACAGGAAGCTGTGATTGTTAGTGAAAGCTATTGTTTGCTCAGTGCATATCAGTTTGGTGAGCTGAATGAAGTGGATATAGCCTGCTTAAAAGCACAATATGTAAGATTTTTTTATTAAAATATCCAAAAACCACTAGAACAGTGTTATATATTTTGCTGACCTGTGTACTTACATTATCCCAAATGTTTCGAAGAATGTTTAAATCCAGAGAAATAAGCAATTTTAACTAGTGACACGGACCGTGTCCATAGTGTCATTGTGTCGCCTGCCAATGACGTCATAACCCCTCAATTTCCGGTTTTGTTTTGTAGAAAACATGGAAACACCAAAGAAGCTTTACTATATGGTGTGTGTTTTAATAGACCGGTGACGACCGCACAGAGTAGCATAATAACAGAACTTTCAAATGTATCTAGTATGATAAAACAGCGCTGCTTCCTTCCGCTACTTTCCGGAAGGAGCGGAAGCGGTCGACTGTGGCATAATAAAAGCGCCGCTGCTTTCGAGCCGTGTGTGAAGACCACAACTCCCATGATTCCACACTCAGTCACGGAGTCATCAAACTACGTTTTGCCTCTTTGTTTATTTTGAATACGCGCCCTCTAGCGGCGAAAATTACATATTGTGCCTTTTAGATAAGTGTGTCAGACTGAGAACAAGCTGCTTGCTTATCTGAGAGGGAGGCACTCAAGCGCTCTGACCATCATCCTAAAATCTCGGTCAGTGTGTTGAGGCAATATGCTTCAGGCAGTTATTGAAGACCCAGTTTACTTTTTTGATAGACAGGCTGTTATTTTTTATTGATTCTCTTACATTCTTTATAGCTTATTATATAGAACATGTTATGTTGACCAAAGATTTTAAGTTCTCTTTGAGCAATTACACATTCTGTATATCAAAATCCAGTCATCTCTGAAACACACTTGCTAGAGGTCTTGCACATATTTATCTCTGAAGCTGTACTAATTTATAATAAGGATGATGACTACACACATGATGACAGCTATAACCTGTGTGTCATTGCATTACAACTAATTACAGTTGGTAATGTAAATAGCCATAAATATGTGGAATTATACAAATGTCAAAACAGATCGAACCTATTGCACTTTGCAGGGAAAAGCAAGTTGTCAGCAAAGATTTAGGGTGTATTCACACTTAGATTCTCCTAGTTTGGTTCTCTTAGCTTTTTTTTTTGTTTGTTTGGTCTGGACCAAAAAAAAATCTATCAAACATTCAAAACAATGCTGTGTACTGGGCTAAATGTACTTACTGTATGTTGTGTGTACATATGGTGGTATTTTTACCAGTTGAGTACTCTCAAAGAGCTTATAAAATGCAAAAAGGAGTCAAAACAGCACCAGGAATTCCTCAGTTGCACACACAAATGAAGATCTCCTGCAAGGAGATGGAGGTTTCGATGCCTAGTGCTGAACTGTAATGGGCAACATAGCTCCTATGAGGAGAAGAGAATGTTTTTGGTTCATTTAGATGTCTTTGGTCCGTGTTGCATTTATATTTTAGTCGAACTGCACCAGAGTTTAAAAAGGTAGACTCTCATAACTCAGGACGAGGAATTCCTACATTTCTTCATGCAGATTTAAAAAAAAATATATATTTCAATCAGTTCTTGCATTCCTTGGGAATCAAACCCATGACATTTGCTAGTGTCATGTGCTATAATTTGAGCAATGTATGAGCAGTGCTATATTCTGTCGTCTCAAGCCATACGATAGGTTTGTTTCCTTTGAATGAAATAATGTTGGAATGAAGTGGAATCATTTATGTACTAGAATGAACTTCCGTGGTGCAGTCATATGATGGCCTACTTAGAGCTCATGCACAGGAAATAATGAGTACACGTATCCATAGCAATGAGTTATATATGAATGGAAGAGAGCAGTGCACCCTCAGCCATCTGTTATCTCAGTATCACTGCCCGTCAGTGGAACATCAGAGATGCCCGGAGAAATGGGTTAGTGAAATTAGATCTCACTGATAGAGGGAGCATAGTGCTTGGGTTTAGTAGAGTAAGTAGTTGATTTTTACATGATCAGTAGAAGACATCTTAAAATGAAGAGATAAAATTTAGCTGATGGGTTTGGAAACTTTCTTTTGAGGAACTTCCCAGGTTCTCACACTGGTTTACATTACATTTGCATTTATAAATTTAGCAGACACTTTTATTCAACGTGACTTACAAATGAGGAACACTATAACACAAATGATTTATCCCAAGGAGAACATCTAAGAGTAATGTAAGAAGTGGAGCAATATGAAGTTTAGAATAGCTGTAGAAAATACCAAAAGTACTGAAGGGATAGTTCACCCCAAAATTTATATTCTGTCATTACTTATTTGCCCTCATATCTTTCAGACACAAATTAAGACATTTTTAGTGAAACCTGAGATTTTTGTCCCTCCGTTCAAAGTTCATTCCGCCAAAACTTTGACACTTCAGAAAGGTTTAGAAAGAAATAGTAAAAGTAATCCACGAGTCAAGCAGTTTAATCCAAGTCTTCTAAAGAGACATGATCCCTTTATATGATAAACAGATTTCACTTAGGCCTTTATTCATATAAACAGTGACCAATGCACATACATAGAACAAATCAAATATGGTAAATGATAGCTCAACTATATTTGCCTGTTTCGTTTAAATGTGCTTACTATGTTGGTTCTTGCGCATCAAGCAAGCACGTTTCAGCTTGTTTTGAGCATCAAGTTTTGGTGAAATGGACTTTCAGTGGAGGCACAGAACTCTCTCAGTGTGATTAAAAATATTTATTTGTGTTTGAAAGATGAATGAAAGTTTTTTGGGTTTGGAATGACATAAGGGTGAGTAAATGGTGACAGAATTTAAATTTTTAATTTAATGTGTCACAGTATACTTTTATGGAAAAGAGCTGGGTGAGCATTCTTCTAAACATCAACAAAATGATTTATGAGGGGGAGTAAATGATGACTGAATGTTATTTTTTGCTTAAACTACTCCATTAAAATGTTTATTTTATTCTGAAATGCTCAGTTAAACACCCGCTGAAGTGTGTACACATTCATACTATGTTACACAAAGGCAATGCACAATTCTGCATTATTGTACATATCTGTTTATTACAGTAATGCAAGCTGGGTGGGGAAGAGACAGGATGAAATAAGCGGATAGTGAAGAAGAAAGGAAAGAGAAGGGGGAGAAGATGAGGCTGGAGAATTTGAGTCAAGAGGGGCTTTGTTGAGGGGGTCAGAAAAGGGAGGTCAAGGGTAAGTATTGGGAATGACTGGGAATGTAAAGGACATTGTTGAAGAAGAGTGAGCCATGTGTCAAACACACAGATGACTCACTGCCTGGGTTCAAGCTAAATACCACAGGCTGGCCTGCTAGTTCATATACAGTAGTTTCTTGGCTAATATACAGATGAGTTACCCACTCAAGTTCAATACTTAGTGGTTTGTTCAAATCTGTAACCCTACTGTAAGTATGAGGAGTACTAATAGTCATACTTGTTTTAGCAAACACCTCCAACAATTTGTAGTAGCCTACTAGCAATAGTGCTGCAGGGATGACATATTTTTGTAGGCCAAAACCCAAAAATGATTTAGCATCCACTTGTCCTGAAGTCACTGGGTTTTTTGAATGGGGATTTGGTTAAATGCCTGAAATAAGGTCTGTGTTTTGCAAAAGCTCAAGACATTTTCACATTTATTCTGCAACATAAAATACGTTAGTAATGTTCACTCTGTGATTTTTTAAAAAGCTTTTACCAGCTTTTATGTTTATAATTGCACTCTTGCAAACTATTCTGACTCAAGCTTTCAGGGAAATGTTTTTAAGGGTTTTTAAAGAGTTAAAAATCCAAAAAATGTAAATATTGTATTGGGTTTTGCTATACTTCCGGTTTGGCCTACAAAGTACATAATCACTGCAGCACTTTATACCGCGGATGGTTTTACCTGCATTTTGCACCTCTCCCTGGATGCCTTTAACTAGGTCTAATCCAGTGGGACTTCCCCTCTATTTTGGGCAATAGTTCTGTTTTAGATCTGCGCACATCCTATTTCCACTATCATCTTTATCATCCATAGTGACTTCATCTCAAGCCTGGAATTTATCAGACCAAATGGAAAGCACATTTTTCCATGGAAAAGGCAAACTTTTCCCATCATTGTATTGTTGCCGCTTTCAAAATATATTGGATAAAGAAGAAAAATCAAAGTCAAATGAGTCCACACCATGAATCAACCAGAAACTAACAAATAGAGCTATGATGGTGTTTACACTTTTTGATGTAATCAAACTATGATTGGTTTATTTAGAGATATCTCTGCACTTTAAACAGGGTTAGATTTTTTTTTACATCACCCATAAAGAATATCAGTGATCCAGCTGCAGTTCCTTTACTGGACTGTTTTATTTATAGACAGCGCTCATATCCTCTGCACATAGATGGTAAAAATGAACTGGTTCTGGATTATGAATTCACTACTTTCTGATTATTTGAAGCTAGATTGTCTCACAACTCATTTGTAAATGTACAAGCCAGTACAAGTTGTGTGTAAACGTGCCATAAATATCGGAGTATGAGGGTCATTAAGGGTGGGACGAGGTTTATGGTTTCACTTTAAGACTGGACTAGTCCAAGTATGCGGTGACAGAGTCTCTGGCACTGTGCCTCAGACAGGGACTGTGTCAGTGTATCACGTGAGGGAAGTTTTATGTGTAGGATTTTTGTTTGTTTTTTTTGGAAGGAGAGTTTTACTTTGGCTTGTATGAGGATTTGTCTGCCTATTGTTTGTTTTTTCTTAAGTGTAATCTTTTTTGACATAATGGTCAATGCTATCTTTTCAGAGAGTTCCTGCCTAGAGGCTCAGGAATTGTTACAAGGAGACCACTTGTCCTTCAGCTCATCAGTTCAACTTCAGGTATAAGTAATACACACATACTACTTTTTAGTTATAGGCTTTTACTGCGACCCTAAACAAAATATAACAACCAATCAAATGTATAACACAGTAACTCAAAACACACACACACACACATTCAACAAATAACCAATTAACCAATTATGTACACCCTATGTAAAGTAATGACCACAAAGCCAGTTAAAACTGCATTCATTTTTTTCAGTTTCAGTCT
The DNA here is from genome assembly GCF_001515625.1 of Sinocyclocheilus rhinocerous. NCBI lineage: Eukaryota > Metazoa > Chordata > Actinopteri > Cypriniformes > Cyprinidae > Sinocyclocheilus > Sinocyclocheilus rhinocerous. The sequence continues at coordinate 887,903 of NW_015651483.1, forward strand.
TTTAAATTCTGTTGTTAAATCATTCCATAACACTTTTCACTGAAAATGATAACTGCTCAAAAGCTGGTCTACATTTTAGTGCACTAAAAGTATATGTTTTTACACTCCCCTGACTATGATAAGCAATACTTTTTTTTGATAAATGTTTTTTACTATAATACCATGTCATTGACTTCTATCCGGTACACTCAAAACCTGTTTATAGAAACACTATTGGTGTAGTAACAGATTGAGGTGTCTGACTCCAAAAAGTCACACAATACAATAAATGTGAATTATTTTTTTTTGCATACATAGACATCTTGTCTTTTTAATGCCTAAATAAAGTCTAATAATATAAAAAGTTAAAATTAGTTTGGTAGCACAGTTACACCTACAAAAAATCTTTTGACTTTAATCAATCAAGTCCCTTTTTGTTAATAATATTATTCACAGGTTAGTTTGTATAAACCATCCTAGTCAGAGTCTCTAGTTTCCATCTCTTAATAGCAAATATCATGTGGCCTATATAGAGTATGTACACTGAACACTAGAGGGCAATGTCTTCCGTGTTAAGATTAGAATCAGTCAATGTTTGGAGAGTGGAGAATTGAATTCATGAATTACAAATTGTTGAGCTGTCACTTCTCTTAAGGCGCTATTATCTTCTGCTTTCTCTAATTCATAATTTCCATTCTCCACTGCAGAGCATGCCGAGTTTCTGCACTGTAAAGGAAAGAAGTTTACAGACTTCGATGATGTCCGACGGGAGATCGAAGCAGAGACAGACAGAGTCACGGGAACAAATAAGGGCATATCCTCCATTCCTATCAACCTTCGTGTCTACTCTCCAAATGGTATTATTGTCAGAAAACAAGTGATTCATTGATGTACATTAATGCTCTTATGCTCACAAAGGCTGCATTTATTGTCATCATTTTACAATGTAATTTGTAATTTTGATGTTAAGGCTGAATTTTCAGCAGCTGATTTGACATGTCTTATTAATGGTAATATTGCTTATGCTTAATATATTTGTTTAAACCATGATCTTTTTTTTATGAAAAGAAAGTTACTAAAAAGTCTGTACTTTAACTTTTGCTCAATTTTTAATGTGTTCTTACTGATTTTTTGTTAAAAAAAACTAAAAACAAAACAAATAAATGAGACTGAAGGTATATTTGCTCTCCTTTTAATGATGTTTATGCCTCTCATTCAGATTTTTTTCCTTCCTATAAGTATCTCTGACCAAATATTTGTGGTTGTCTTTGTTTTTCTCTGTAGTTTTGAACCTCACTCTGATAGATCTTCCTGGCATAACTAAAGTACCTGTGGGAGATCAGCCCCCTGACATTGAATACCAGATCAGAGACATGATCATGCAGTTCATCTGCAGAGAGAATTGTCTCATCCTGGCTGTCACACCCGCTAACATGGATCTGGCTAACTCTGATGCTCTTAAACTGGCCAAAGACGTGGATCCACAGGGTGAGTGGGAAAGAGCGGTTAGAGCTCATGTCGGTCCTCAGTTAGATCCCCCACTATCTTCATGTGTCTTTCCTTCTTGTTTTTCTTCCGGTTTTAAAACTGGCCAAAGACGTGGATCCACAGGGTGAGTGGGAAAGAGCGGTTAGAGCTCATGTCTGTCCTCAGTTAGATCCCCCACTATCTTCATGTGTCTTTCCTTCTTGTTTTTCTTCCGGTTTTACTTGATCTTTCTTTCAGGCCATCGCACCATCGGTGTGATCACTAAGCTGGATCTGATGGACAAGGGCACAGATGTCAGGGACGTGCTGGAGAACAGGTTACTGCCACTACGCAGAGGTACAGCGCACATGTAGAAATGTGCTGTCAGCAGAGGCCCAATGCAGTTTGGTCTAAGACCTGGGCCACTGCCAAGCAAGTCTGCTGCAGGCTATAGTGGCTAAAACAGGGCCAGGTGCAGAGTCTTCATGCTTCCTGCTGCTGCGTTAATGCATTAGACACACAGAAGTCCAGGCATGGAGAAGGCTTAAGACACTCTGGAAATCCTATTCCTCAGTCATTTATGCAGATCGCGTACAGACTTACTTCTTGTTGTAGACCGTTGGCTTTTTCTTTTTTTGTTGTGAAGGGGTCACAACACTGCTGAACTTCCAAGAAATCACATTTCCCCACCTAAAGTCTAAAGTTCTAGAGAAGTATTTTTTGCCATGACAGAGTTGAGCTCATGCTTTGGCTAGGCCAGCGATTCTCAAGCTTTTTGACTCCTTGTCTACAACAATATTTAAATAACTCAACAATTTTTAAAATTACGAATACAGATTAAATTCAGAATTCATATAATGGAAATAAATTTCACAATTAGCTGAATGTCCTTTAGGCATCTTATTCTTTTTAACCAATGAATTTACATGACTTTTCCAGTCGTTTATGATTTACTGGAGAATGTTATAAGGAGAAATAATAAGGAATTAAGGAAAAAATTAAGGAATAATAGCTCTAATGTTTATTTGTTTTAGCATCTTTTAAAGCTGGTTTTGTCTAAATATTCTTGTTAAATAATCATGAGTCATCTTGAGGACAACTTTGAAGTTTGCTAAGGCTCCCTAGTAGACCCCAGCCCCCTGATCGAGAACCACTGCGGCTAGTGTAAATGAAATGCAATACTGATAAAAACTGTGACATAAACTTACAAACCATTATGTTTAAAAGAAAAAAAATCACAATATAATAGGATTGAAAAAATTGAAGAAAGTGAAGGGACAAGTTCTAAAATTCTAAAGCTTTTTAAAATCATTACATGATGATAAATGTGTGATGTTTTAATTACATTAAAGTAGTGCTGGGCAATGATTAATTGCCATTAATTGCATACAAAATGTGTACATAATATATGTGTGTGTACTGTGTATATTTATTATGTGTATATGAAGACACACACATACAGTATATATTTTGAAATTATTAAATGTATTTACATGTATATATTTAAATTCATATAATTTATATTATATATAAAAGTATTTAATATATAAACACAACATATTTTTCTTAAATATATACATGCATGTGTGTGTATTTATATATACAAAATAAATATACACAGTACACACACATATATTATGTACACAAAAACTTTTATTTTGGATGCGATTAATCGTTGCCCAGCACTACATTAAAGCAACATTTTTATTAAGGAGTTCACCCAAAAATGAATATTTTGTCATTAATTACTCTTCCTCATGTCGTTCGTAACCTGTAAAACCTTCGTTCATCTTCAGAATGCCATTTAAGATATTTTTGATAAAATCCCAGAGTTTTCTGACCCTCCATAGACAGCAATGAAACTGAAATGTTCCCAGGCCCAGAAACGTAGTAAGGACATCGATAAAATAGTCCATGTGACATCAATAGTTCACATGCGTCGTGGTACACTCATGAATGGTGCTGAAAGGAGAAAAATTGTTGAAGGAGAAAAATCGTTGAATAAAGTTGTTATTTTTGTTTTCTTTGCGGACAAAAATGATTCTCATAGCTTCATAAAATTACAGTTGAGCCACTGATATCACATGGACTATTTTAACTATGTCCTTACTACCTTTCTGGGCCTGGGAACATTTCAGTTACATTGCTGTCTATGGAGGGTCAGAAAGCTCTCGGATTTCATTAAAAATATGTTAATTTGTGTTCCGAAGATGAAGCGAAGATCTTATGGGATTTTTGGGTTTACTATCCCTTTAAATATTTTTTATTCTGTGCATCCTATTCTCTGTGCATCTGTTAAATGTCATGGTACTGGTAAATTAGCTGGTAATGCCAAACAAATATTTAAAACTATTAAAGCAACTGTATGTAAGTTCTGATCGTACACCCAACTTCTAATAAGGCTTCATTATAAAACAAATAATGTATCTGAAAGAAGAGAACTTTTCCCATCTACTATATTTATTTCTGTCTCCCTGTTGTGACTACAGGTTATGTTGGTGTGGTCAACCGTAGTCAGAAGGACATTGAGGGGAAAAAGGACATCAGTGCAGCTCTGGCTGCCGAAAGACGGTTCTTCAAGTCACATCCTGCATATAGACACATGGCAGACTGCATGGGCACTCTGTACTTACAGAGGCTCCTCAATCAGGTAACAAGAGAATGATACTACGCAGAACATGTCTGAAATACATAGTAGTAGTGCACAGATTAAAAAAGGAAAATTATACTTCGAATTGTATTTCTTCCCTTTTTTCACTCCTTAACCCCTCTCCATCTCTCTAGCAACTTACCAACCACATTCGTGACACATTACCAGCATTACGCAGTCGACTGCAGGGTCAGCTTCTGTCACTGGATAAAGAGGCAGAGGAGTACAAGTGCTTGAACCCAGATGACCCCTCACGCAAGACCAAGGCCTTAATGCAGTAGGTTCACACACACATAAACTCGCACTAATTCAGAGAATAAATAAACATGCTCAGATAAACACAAACAAACATGGACGTATACACGCTAGTCTTTACTAATGCAATAAACAAGACGTTTGTTTAAAGCCTAAAGAACAAACAGATTGCAGATAAGATCAGAACTGTAGATGCCACACACACAAACACATACTGTTTTCTTGTTGTCCAGGCTGATACAGCACTTTGGGCTGGATTTTGAGAAGCGGATCGAGGGATCTGGAGATCAGGTGGACACAGTGGAGCTTTCAGGAGGAGCCAAAATCAACCGCATCTTTCATGAGCGCTTTCCTTTTGAGCTGGTTAAGGTGATTTTAAAGATTAATTAATTATTATTAGTTACTTGAATGCCATTCAGAGCTCTGAAATCAGAGCAAATGCTGATTTCCTGTTCACATTCCACTACATCAGATGGAGTTTGATGAGAAAGAATTACGAAGGGAGATCAGTTACGCCATTAAAAACATCCATGGCATCAGGTACATGTCACAAACATTTATCAAATGATTTAAAAGGGCACTCAGTCATTTTCTGTTTTCATTGTGCTTGCCATTATGGCAGTGATCTTAAACTGTTTGCCAAAATATTTTCATACATAGAGCCTTTCTGTATGTATTTCTCTACCTCTCCTTCTGTTTGTTTTTATAACAAAATATATTCAGATGTTATCTCCCTGTACTGCATTTTATCTCTGCTCTTGCTGGTTCAGGACAGGCCTGTTCACACCCGATATGGCCTTTGAAGCTATAGTGAAGAAGCAGATTGTGAAGCTTAAAGGGCCGTGTCTCAAGTGTGTAGACATGGTGATCCAGGAGCTCATCAACACAGTACAACAGTGTACCAACAAGGTACAACATCCTCTTATGCATCCTTTTGTGAGTGAATGGATGTACATAGACTTATGTAAGTCAAAGACAATAATATAACGCTACAGTAGTGTTTCCATTAAATTCAGCGTGATCTTATTTTACTTTAAAAGTTTGCTAAAACAATCTTTAAATAGTGCTTTGCATGACCCAAGTGATCAGTGATCAGCAGAAAAGGAAAGTCATTACAAGTTATTACATTTTGATGAAAGATTAACAAGACAAACTATTTTTATTATTGGAATAACATGGACTAATGGTTCGTTCACCCCTTGTAAAAATAAACTTTTAAAAAGAGTACATATTACAGAAATGATATAATTAAAAATATGTACTTAAGTACGATCTGAATGTAGCATGTTCGGACACATAATTCCATGTTATTCCATGTTGCAATTAAATGGAAATATAGTTTAAATTTATATTAAATGTAATTAGCTCAACTGTAGAGTGATTTTTTGACCAATTTAAGTTGGACTAAAATACATCTTTTATGTAGTTTCATTATTCTGTTTTCTTTGAAATATAGTTGAAGTGTATTGCTGCATTTATGGCATGTACTGAAGCATTTGTGGTAAACTAAAATATAGTAAAGTATAAAGTATGGCATTTATGGTTAACTAAAATATACTTACAGTTATTTCTATTGAAACTTGTTTGTCATATATTTAAGTTTTTGTAATTACACATCTGTAATGATGAAGTTGCAATTTAGTACGTTTAAAATATATTAACTTTAAGTTTAAGTATGTTAGTCAATGCATCAAAATAAGTAATTTATAGCACGGCAAAAGATTGAAACATTTTAAAATGTACTTTAAAGTAAGTGCACTTAAGTGTGTTAAGAAACAACTCTATTATGTTTACACAATTGGCCTTTTATTTAATTAATTTTACATAATCTGCAAATACGGTTTTAAACATAAATACTTGAAGTACTTTAGATACCTCAAGATTTGAAGTACACTTCAGGTGCACATTCAAAACAATTAGGCACACTTCTTTTTCATGGTACAGAAGGGACAAAAAGATACAAAAAGACAAGGAACTTAAGTTAAGAATGTAAATGGTGGTGGTAATGTTTTTAGATATTTTTTTCTATTTTAACTTGTTTTTTTCTGTCCACAGTTAGAGTCCTTTCCAAAACTGCGAGAGGAGACGGAGAGGATAGTGACCACACACATTCGGGAACGAGAGAGTCAAGCCAAAGACCAGGTCAGACCGATACCTACACACAACCTTTCTAATTAAGCTCTCTTTTTAGGGAGGGTTTAGTTGTGGTTGAAAATAACTTTATTAGCAGTTTACTTACAAATTTTGCATATTCATGTCTTTTTTCATTGAACAGGTTTTACTCTCACTAGAGATTCAACTCTCTTACATCAACACAAACCATCAAGATTTTATCGGGTTCGCAAAGTAAGTCTTTAAAAAATATATAACAATAAAAAAAATAAAACACATTTAAGAACATGGCATGAAAGATTTTCCTCCATTTACACATCTCCTTTCAGCGCTCAACAGAAAACCAGTCAAACAAGTAAGAAGCCTTCAGCTGGGAACCAGGTGAGTCACAGTGTTTTATGAGCTGATAATATGAACCTGGTATAAATCAGAAAGCATCAGCTAGCAGGGTTTGGACAATCCTTTTCTGGAAGGAAGTCTCTTTTCTGCTCAGGCTCTGTTGCTCTTGTGGTCATCTGTCTCACATCAGATAATATGTGGCTTATGTGTATGTCAAACATTTTTTCATATTAATCTTGCTCTCGATGACATGTGTTTCTATTTCAAGTGCTGTAAATTAATGGTCATTTTTTTCTCTTTCTCTCTGATGACTGTTTTTTGCCCCCTATTCTATCGACTTTCAATGTTTTAACATTGGAGTTTCATCATTGTAATTGTTGATATTGGCTCTTACAAATTATTTAAAGCCCTGAGCCTAGTAGAGCTAAAAAATGGCTGCCCACTTTTTAGTGGCCTGTATTTCTATGTTCATATCTCCTCCACTGTGCACTGTGCTACATATGCAGTTGAGGTCAAATGTTTACATCCCCTTTCAGAATCTGTAAAATGTTAATTATTTTACCAAAATAAGAGGGATCATACAAAATGCATGTTATTGTTTATTTCGTACTGACCTGAATAAGATATTTCACATAAAAGATGTTTACATAAAGTCCACAAGAGAAAATAATAGTTGAATTTATAAAAATGACCCCGTTCAAAAGTTTCTTAATACTGTGTTGTTACCTGAATGATCCACAGCTGTGTTTTTTTGTTTAGTGATAGTTGTTCATGAGTCCCTTGTTTGTCCTGAACAGATAAACCGCCTGCTGTTCTTCAGAAAAACTCCTTCAGGTCCCACAAATTCGTTGGTTTTCCTGCATTTTTCTGTATTTTCAACAATGACTGTATGATTTTGAGATGCATCTTGTCACACTGAGGACATCTGAGGGACTCATATGCAACTATTACAGAAGGTTCAAATGCTCACTTAAAAAGTTTTCTTAATGCATGGTTTTTCCTTCTGGAGCATCAGTGAGCGTTTGAACCTTCTGTAATAGTTGCATATGAGTCCCTCAGTCGTCCTCAGTGTGACAAGATGCATCTCAAAATCATGCAGTCATTGTTGGAAAGGGTTCAAATACACAAAAATGCTGGAAAACCAGAGAATTTGAGAGACCTGAAGGAATTTTCTGAAGAACAGCAGGCAGTTTAACTGTTCAAGACAAACAAGGGACTCATGAACAACTATCACTAAACAAAAAAAAAACACAGCT
>NW_015651483.1:896298-926671 GCF_001515625.1 Sinocyclocheilus rhinocerous
AAAAACACAGCTGTGGATCATTCAGCTAACAACACAGTATTAAGAAACTTTTGAACGGGGTCATTTTTATAAATGACTGTAAAAAACTATTATTTTCTCTTGCGGACTATATGTATCTTTTATGTGAAATATCTTATTTCAGTTCAGTACTAAATAAACAATAACATGCATTTTGTATGATCCCTCTTATTTTGGTAAAATAATTAACATTTTGCAGATTCTGAAATGTAAACTTCTGAGATGTAAACTTTTGACCTCAACTGTATGCTGTTTGCTGTACATGTCTAATCTTTACTAATTTATTCCCTCCATTGCTTAGAAAATGATTTTGTATTATTTGTGTTGGTGATATAGTAACATTTCACAAAGTTGAAGAAATAAATGTGGAGTGGCAGCATGCCAGGAGAGATGCCCATGCTCACTGGTGCCACCTTAATGCTTTTATTCTCTCCTCTCTGCTGATGTTTTAGGGTGCTGCCCCTCCTCCATCCAGTCAAATTGTACGAGTCCAGTGTCTGTAAGCCTTACCTACTGTCTACCAGTGTCACATAGTCTCATTTGTGTTTGTGGCTATGTATGTACTGTATGTCAGAAAGTCTGTATGCCTCTGAGCACAGCAAAATCACATCTTCCTCTTTCCCGCTTTATTTTCCACCCTTTGCCTGGTGCTGCTGTCACATAAATCAAAGACATTCTGAGACTTAGAAATTCAGATTTTTATGACTCCTGCTAAAACACTCCCCGAACGTTGTTGTACAGTGTGTCTTTCATGCACTACACTTCCCTAAAGACTCCTCAATCAGTGTATATACACAACAGTCCAAAACATGACTCATTTGACCTTTGAACTCTTATTCTGAATCCTGATTTGCCCAGCGGTGTCTTTTAAATCCTAAACCACATTCTAAAACCTTATTCTACTAATTACCTGCTTTTTATACTCCTGTTCATCATTTTAATATCTCTGAATCTCTGTACTGTAATTCTGTTCTTATAATGTACTGTCTGTGAATGAACCTCCCTACAGTTTGCAGTACACGAGTAAGTAGAGTCGTGTGTATGTGGGCGCTAATGTTAAAAACAGGTTGGAATCTCAAATTTCTCTTTGATCTCAGTCCATTTGGCCTGTGTGTGTGTGTGTGTGTGTATGTATGCATGTGTGTTGCAATTTCTGATTTTGAACAGAAGTGGTGCGTGCTGCAAACTTGAGGTTGGTACAGTCACAAAATAAAGATTTTTGTGTGTTTTATTGTTTTTTTGGAAGTTCAGTTGGAACAATAGGTGAAGAAAAATGTATTGGAAGAAGCTTTATTGTATGTTATCAGAATATTGTATCGACTGACCATATGTATGATGGAGAAATGCAATATGGTGGTCTTCGGTTTCTTTTACTGTATCTTTTTTTTGTACTTTTTCAAGGTGAAATCAGTATATTCTGCAATTTTGAGAAGAATAGTTCATACTAATTACTAAAAAAACAACAACCCATAATGTTGTTAAACAGAATGAATGACGCACAGGATAAAACTCTGTTTTTAAAGTCATGATCAGCTTAAATCAGCCAGAAAATGACTCATATTTCCTACGGGATGTTTTAGACCTTTCCCCCTCCTCTCTTTGCCATCCCGACCTTCTGTTTCCTTGTCTTTCTTCACCCCCACCCTTTCATCCCTCCATTTATCCAATGCCCACTAGCTTTTATCGTTATTGCTTCAGTTTCTATCTATCTATCTATCTATCATTTTATCTATCGTTCTATCTATCTATCGTTCTATCGTTCTATCATTCTATCATTCTATCGTGCTAATATAAATGCCAAGTGAATTTTAGTACCTGGTTACAGATTTGACTGCTTATTTAATTTCACCTTCATCTTTTTATTTCTTAGAGGACCAGAGAATCTCATCCTCTGCCTGTGTTTTTGAACCCAGACCTTTCACCTCTAACTTTTGCCCCTCAGGTGATTCGCAAGGGCTGGTTAACCATCAACAACATCAGTCTGATCAAAGGAGGGGCCAAGGAGTACTGGTTCATGCTCACCGCAGAGAGTCTGTCCTGGTTTAAAGATGATGAGGTGAGTAACTGAATTAGAAAATTAAATTCATTCATTTAATGATGATCATGGGAAAATACATTTTTCAGTGGTCTGCTTAAAGTTCCCTGTCAGGTTGTGGTGGAATTCATTGGCTGGTCTCTGTGTCAGTCACACTGTGTGGCCTGTCAGGCGGGCTGCCATCTGTCTGCCTGTCTGTGCCTGCTGTACAGGTGCAGGAAGTTCTGCACAGCAAGTGTAGACAGGCAGACAGACAACGCTCTCAGTCAATGGCAGCACAGCCTGCTTCTCCCGACCGGAAGCCGGAAGCAAAGCGGCAAGAGAGAGGACAAAAATAATGTGTTACTAATATACAAACACGCATGCCCTCTAAATGTGTTTCTATTCACACCATTGCATTTAACATACATTTTCATGCTTCTCTTATTCCATTTATAATTTTTTTAAGATAAACCAATAATTATCTGCTGAGATTTTAAAATGACACAGAAAATTCACAGTACGCTTAACAAAGACAGTAATGTAAATGCAGTAGCTCATTATAAAACTCTTCTTTTTACTTATTTCACTCTTTCATTTCTTGTTTTGTTGAATCCCTCTTTTCCTCCTTTGCTTCTTATTTTACTTGCTCCCTTTTCCTGGTATACCCCCACCGTCTCTCTCTGTCCACTGGGAATTAAGGCATTTGGTCTGGATCACCCTGACATAGCTGGAAGCCCCCCAAGTCAAACTAACACACAAACACACACACACACACACACACTCAGACACACATGGATATTGATATACACAGAATCTTAAACACACACAGACGCAGACACACTTATGCTTACCAGTCATCCTGACTGCCAAATGCATGCGACTATATAAGCAAACACTAATTTTAATGAATACTGAAACTCAAAACCCGCTCAGCACTTCAAACGGAGGAATTCGTATAAACACTGGTATATTTTTCTGAAACTCACACACCTTCAGGCTGAAAATATTCAAATGCAAACACATCTAAACTCTGAAGTATAAACTCTGTTGGTATTTAGATTAAAATGATGGCTTCTTTTAAAATTAGCATTGAATTTAAGATGAGTTTTTAAATATTAGAGGACTTCAGAAGTTGGCTGGCTTTACAGTTCTTCATGTTCTGCTGAATCCATTATTTCTTTTGAATATGAGCATGTGCATGATTTTTCCAGGACTTTTCAATTCAAGAATTGCATTTAAATTTGAAATTCAATTAAAAATATGAATATTTGACACTCTTTTCAATATATCCATCTCTTCTCCTGTCTATCTTCTTTACTTTCTCTTCATTTCATTCTGTCTCTGTGGTTGGCAGTCTCACTGGGGCCATACACATTCCTGGGTGGAAAATTGTAAGACTTTGTCCAAACACCATCCAGCCTCCTAGAGCCTGCCGAAAGAGAGAGAGGAGAGAGGAAGAGATACAGCCCCTCACCCCTTTGCAGCAGATCACATTGCAATTCTCACACATTCTATGTGCACATACACATTCTTGCATTAAGCGAATCACTTCTTTACCCTTAAAGGCTTCAGTTGTACTTCGGTACAAACTGGCATCAGATGTTCCCCCTCCTTTCTTTAAATCTGTCCCAGTTCTGATGGCGTTCATAGGCCGAGACTGCTGGTTTGGGTTAATCAGCGCCCAACACTAAACAGACACGCATTCCTGCAGTCTTCCCTCTCTCTCTTTCTGAGCCGAGCTGCATGAGGGAAAACAGATGATTTATGCACCACTCCACTTCTGTTAGCATTCGGCATAATCACTGTCTTTTCACCTCTCGTCTGTGTCGTGCAAGTTAGCATGCATACATACGTCGATTATGCTGAGATCTGGAAAATCACTTATCAAAACCTATGAAGGGCCTTCTGCACATCTCAAGACAGTTCAATGGAGAACTAGCCAGACACTTGGAGCTTTGATATAAACCATATGCGTGCACAGCTAAGCCTAAGTACATACGTGCTTACAATGACGACTAGAACAGTTTTAGCTAGTTTTAGCCAGGTTTAGCTATACATAATGTGGCTGATGTGACATATATGCCGCCTATTCGGTGGACGATCATCTAAATTCAAGTTGTCAATCATCAAGGAACCTCTTCTGTGTCATTACCGCCAACTTTGAGTCCACAGAGACATGCAGTACCAACACTGGTGTAGATAACAAATCAAACATAGCAGAGTCTGATTTTTCACCTGCTGTCGTTGAGTTTGTGTGTGTTTTTGCTGGAATTTGAGAGTTTGCGTCGGTTCTCCAGCGATGTGAGTCCATGCACAGTCTAACCAATGTGCAGACTACTGTACACCAGTATGATCCTGAACAGGTAGTCTGAACACTGGGATGACGGAGCAGGAGATAGTTCCAACCCTCTCTCTCACTCTCTTTCTCTCTCTCTCTCTCTTTTCACCTCTTTTTCTTTATCTACTTCAATCACTCAGTCCAACACTGCTGGCCTCGACCTTCACAGGAGGCGGTAGAAGATGCAAAATAAACAGGACAGAAATAGACTCCATTGCTTCTATCTCATTCTCAGTTGGGATAACGCCGATGTAGAGGACGGAGAGAGGCGCTCCAGACGTCCATTTACCCGTTTTCGACTTTCTTGGTTCCGCCTTGTCCCCGGCTGCCGTTTTCCCGCGTCGGTTTGCAGTATCCAGCCTTGACGTGGCACATTCGCTCCCACAGCCGCCTATCTGGCAGGACGTTCATGGAAGGCATAGCAAAAAAGAGGGAATGAGGAGTCAGAGAAGGAAGGCGAGAGAGACAGAGAGAGAAGAGAGGGAGGGACCCCACTGGCCATATAAGGGTTGATGGGACCCTTGGGGAATAAACTTTTGGAGTGGTCCGTTGTTTCTCAATTCCTCTCTTTCTTTCAATCTTTTGGTCTGACTCGCTCCTGTCTTTCTCCCTCTCTCGGTACTCCCAACCATCCTCCGGACTTCCCTGCCCCATCTCTCTCTCTCTCTCTTTCTCACTCGCTCTCTCTCACTCTCTCACTAAAGCGGTACCAGATGTTGTATTCTTAACGCCAGCCTGTCATTTCTAACTTTTTTTTTCAGCCTCTAAAAACTCAGGCAGGAAGTGGGCCCCTCTGGAATGAAAAAGAGAGAACGTTTTTGAGGGGAGCAAAAAAGGAGGGGTGCAAGGAGTCAAGGAGGACAACGAGAGATAGTGTACACTCTTAAAAATAAAGATGCTTCACGATGCCATAGAAGAACCTTTTTGTCTAAATGGTTCCATAAAGAACCTTTAATATCTGAAGAACCTTTCTGTTTCACAAAAGGTTCTTTGTGGTGAAAAAAGGTTCTTCAGATTACAAAAAGGTAAGAAAGAGATGGTTCTTTAAAGAACCTTTGACTGAATGGTTCTTTGTGGAACCAAAAATGGTTCTTCTATGGCATCGCTGTGAAGAACCTTTTGAAGCACCTTTATTTTTAAGAGTGTAGTAGTAGTTTAAAGGAATAGTTTCCCAAAAAGTAAAAATTCTGTCATTGTTTGCTTACCCTCATTCTTACAAACCCATATGCTGTTTTTTTGATGAATTGTTGCACAACTCGTTGATAATTCATAGTGATCAGGGCCTGTCAAGCACCACAAAGGAAAGTAAAAGTGCTCCAAACAACTGTGCTCCATAAAAGTGTGCAATATTCAAAGTCTTATAAAAACAGTTAATAGATTTTTGTGAGAAGACGTATACTGTAAAAAAAAAAGTAATAATGTAAAATATATTAATTTAAAATAACTTTTCTATTTTAATAGATTTTAAAAAGTAATTTATTCCTGTGATGCAGTTAAATTTTCAGCATCATTACTCCAACCTTCAGTATCACATGATCAGAAATCATTCTGATATGCTGATTTAATGCTCAACTTGCATTTCTTATCATACTTATGTAGAAAACAGCATTTATTTGAAATAGAAATCTTTTGTAACATAATAAACGTCTTTCACTTTTGATCAATTGTATTATTGCTGAATAAAAGTATACATTTCTTAAAATAAATCAGTCAATCTGTCAACTGATAATGACTTAAATTTCAGTACGGTAAGTTACTCATACAAAGCAATCGTACTGTATGGTTTCAGAAGACTTAAAATAGTGCATGAAATGTATGGACCACTTTATTGAGTGTTTTTGTTCTTTTTGGTGCTTGTCAACTTTTAGATGACGATTTTTTTTGGTTGTACTGTTCTTTAAATTCAGAAAACAATTAGGTTTTTGAACATTGTTAGATGGCCTAATTGATTTGCAGAAAATACTCCCTTCCAAGAAAATTCCTACGCAGGCGCTCCGTCAGACTCAATCACTGATAGCGGCATCATTCGGCTCTTTTCCCCCTTCTGTTTTTCATTTTTCCTCTTTTTAGAGTGTTTCCCCTCACACTTTCATCCCTTGTTCTTTTCTTTCTCTCCCACATCTCCGTTCTGTTATTTGCAATGTAATCCAAGCCGTTTCCTGAGACCCCAGCCCCTCCTGTACAGACAGAGGGAGGAGAGAGGGGGAGCTCTTTTTCTTTTCTTTTTTTTTTTTTCAGACAAAATATTGTGTTTTAGAGCCTTGGTCCGAATAATGACTTCCACATGTGGGCCCTCACTCTCTATCTCTCAATTCCTCATTCTTTTTCCTTCTTTATTTCTCAATTCTTTACACAAAGAGTGAAAACTTGTGGCTTCTCTCATGTGCATGTTTTTTTGTTTTGTCCTGGGCCTGAAGCCATCCTGAGGATGATCACATGGATCTACAGTAGATTCTTTTTTTGTTTCTATGCTCTTGGCTTTCTTCCTCATAGTCATCTTCCCTAGTTCACACCATTTTAGAATTTCGGTTAAAGCGATAGTTCAGCCAAAAATGAAAATGAATGTCATTATTTAGTCACCATGATGTTTGTTCCAAGCCTGTAGAATTTTCTTTCTTCTGTGGAACACAAAGGAGGAATGTGCTTGTCACTCTTTTCCATGCAGTTTCAATGATCATGGGTTGAAGCTTTCAAGCTTCAAAAAGGATGCAAAACACTTAAAGTTTCGAAATAGTGGTCCATACAACTTGTGTGCTATATTCCAAGTCTTCTGGAGCTACAGTGAAATCTAAACATCCAACCTTGTTCTCCTTTCCTCTTAAAAATAAAGGTTCTAAAAGGGATTTTTGCATTAAGGCAAAACAAAACAAAAATAAAAAAGCATTTTGTGCAATGAAAATGTTCCATGGATGTTAAAGGTTCTTCATGGAACCATCAAAGCCATCAATGTGAAGAACATGTCATGTATTTTTAAGACCATCTGCATGTTCATGAGTTTACAAGAGATGTCTGATTGTTCTGATAGTTGTTTTGAATCAGATCTTTTCAATTAATTGGTTGATCTGGTTCACAAAAGTTATCTGAATGATTTGTTCATGAATTGGACTGATCCAGTTCAGTGATTCAATGGTTAACAGATCACTAGATGGGCAGATTATCCATAAATAATAACTTTGTGACAGTTTTGAAGATGGAAATCTCCAGTCCCCATTCATTGTAATTAAATAAAAAAGAGCAATCAGTACAGTGTTAATAATTTCTTCTTTTGTGTCCCACGAAAGACAATGTCACATAGGTTTAGACCAACATAAGGGTAGATTATGACAAAACTTATTTGGGACACCAATTTTTAAAAACTCCTAATACAGTTTGTTAACACTGTACTAAATCTTATTAGGATCTTTATTGGCTGTTTCTCAAAACTTTGCCATGTTTGAATGCTAAAAAGGAGCCTAGGCATGCTGTCTAGGTAGGTAGCTCAGTAAGACTTAAGATGTCCATTGTCTGTCTCATTTTCTAGGAAAAAGAGAAGAAATACATGCTTCCTCTGGACAACCTGAAGGTGCGAGACATAGAAAAGGGCTTCATGTCCAGCAAGCATATCTTTGCCATCTTTAACACAGAGCAGAGGTCAGTTATAGCACTTACACACACTTCAAAAGAGAAAATGTATTTTCAGAGAATGTTTTTTCAACTTTAAAATGATGTAAAGATCAAACACTCAGAGTACATGCCATATGAAGTAGACTTATATTGTAGACACAGCTAAAGAAGAATTCAACCCCTCTGAGTGACCGGTTTGTGCGTGTGCATGTGTGTGAGTGTGCGTTCAGCCATTAGCAGACAAGCAATAAACAATCCAGTAAACGATCTGCACATATTAAAACAAAATTTCAGGGCTTTATTGTCCCACTGGGCATTAAAAGGTTGGACAAATTGTAAAGAACCAAACATCACTATTAAAGCGTTGGTTCACCCAAAAATGAAAATTAGCCCATGCTGTACTCACCCTCAAGTCATCCTAGGTGGATATGACTTTCTTCTTTCAGATGAATTCAATCGGAGTTATATTAAAAATTGTCCTGGCTCTTCCAAGCTTTATAATGGCAGTGGGTGGGAGTTTCTGTTCAACAGTCCAAAAGAAGTGCAATGAAGCGCATCCATCCATAATAAAACGTGCCTCACACGGCTCCGGGGGTGAATAAAGGCCTCCTGTAGCGATTCGATGCTTTTTGTAAGAAAAATATCCATATTTAAAATGCTATAAACACTTTTCTCTCACTTCTGCTAACTGTCATACATGGAAGCCAGTCCGGGTGGATGACGTAGGATTTATGCATAGCACATGCGCCGGTAATTAGTGACAAACGTGGAAGCGCAGAGGAGAGAACAAAACAAAACACCAGTCACGAATTAGAAGTACAAAACGAGGATTTAAGAAAAATGAAGAAAAATAAAAATGTCAGAGGATTTCGATATAAGCCCAGAGGAGACTGGTTTTCCTTTGCTAAAGTAAACTTGGCTTCCTTTGCTCCTGTAAACAAACTCACGAGACTAGCATATCTCAGAGGCGCACGCACTACGCATAAGTCCTATGTCATCAGCCCAGAACGGCTGTGCAATATGACAGTTAGCGGAAGTGAGAGAAAAGTGTTTATAACGTTTTAAATATGGATATTTTTATACAGGAGGATATACATGAGGCCTTTATTCACCCCTCGGAGCCATGTGGAGCACGTTTTATTATGGATGGATGCGCTTTATTTGACGTCTTGTGGACTGTTGAAAAAAACACCCGCCCACTGCCATTATAAAGCTTGGAAGAGCCAGGACAATTTTGAATATTTAAAAATTTTTAATAACTTCGAATGGATTCGTCTGAAAGAAGAAAGTCATATACACCTAGGATGCCTTGAGGGTAGAGCCCTGCATTTCAGCCCGGGCCCGATGGGCCCCGACTTTTTTACGCCCCTCGGGCCAGGCTTCGGGCCAATTTTCACATCATAGTTCAGACGTGGGCCGGGCCTCGGGCCTGTTTTAGGCTTCTCCTAATTTTTATATTTTAGACATCCATCAATTAGTGATGAAAAATAATTGCCGCGCTGGTGGAAACAACACGAGACCGTGCTACCGCGACTGTCAAGAGTGGCTCGACGTTGTTTAGTGTCCCGCAGCAGCAGCATGCGTGCCGTCAGCGCAGCTGAAGAGTTCTGCATTCAAATGCAGAAGGGGAGAACGGGGGAAAAAATGGGTTCGTGTCAGGCTCGGGCCGGTAATTCTGATAAGCTGTCGGACATGGGCTGGGCTAGGGCCTGAGCGTCTCGGGCCAGGGCAGGGCTAGGGCCTAAATTTGAGGCCCGTGCAGGGTCTACTTGAGGGTGAGTAAAGCATGGGCTAATTTTCATTTTTGGGTGAACTAAACCTTTAATATTGTTCATAGGATTGGTAATTTTGGGGAAAAAGTCATTGTCTAGTGCAGGGGTGCCCACTTTTTCTTGTGTGGGGATCTACTTTTCAAATGAGAAACTCCTCAAGATCTACCAAGTGATAAATAAATAAATAAATAAATAAAAAGCTTTTGGTACGGTGGCCGAGAAGTGCAAAGCAAATCACAATTCTGAAAACAAAATAACAAATTACAAACGCAAATGCAAGTCTAAAAAACAAAATAACAATTCAGAAAGCACAACAACAATTCAGAAAACATTATAACAAGTCAGAAAACACAATGACAAATCCGAAAACAAATTTACAAGTCAGAAAACACAACGACAAATCAGACAAACCGGAAAAGTTAGGTATAGTTTGAGACAGCGCCATTGGTTTGGGATTACTCACCGCTGACTGGACGAGACATCTGTCAATCAACGTATACAGGGAAGAACCAGCCGAAGAACAGCAGAGTCGTGGTAGAAAGTTCGGAGATGGTATTAAAGTAGCTCCGTTTAAATGTATTGTATGAATTGCCCTTACTCTGGAATAAAAAATACATTTAGTTAAAAGTGACTGTAAAACATCAGCTCCAGTAGCGCAGATGGATAAGTGCGTGCCCTTGGAATTTTGACGCGATCGACCCGGGTTTGATCCCGCCTTTTGCCGAACTTTTTTTCCCTCCCTTTTCAAATCTCGTATTAGCAATGGATTCTATTTACACTAAGTGAAAATAGCAGTATTTTTAGCAATATGCTATTTACACTGTGCAAATACCTATTTACACTATGTTGGGGATGTATCTTTATTTTGCATTAATTTAACTATTCATTTTTTGGTTACACTTTATTTCGATAGTTCACTTTAGACATTCTATTAACTATAAGTAACTTTGTAACTACATGTCAACTACATGTCAACTAATTCTCATTAATTTGCAACTACATGTCTACTAACTCTCAGAGTAGACTGTTAGGGTAGGTTTAGGGTTAGTAGAATGTTGACAAAGAAAGTGTTAGAAGATATTAAGCAGACAGTCTACTAATACTCTACTAACTGCTAGTTGACATGTAGTTGCAAAATTACTTACTGTTAATAGAATGTCTAAAGTGGACTATCGAAATAAAGTGTTACCCATTTTTTAAAAATAAAACATAAACAAGACCACAGGAAAATGCCCAAGGACTGCATATAAACTACTATGGATCCATTCAGAATCACTACACACCAAAATACTAATGAAAAAACTTTCTTAATGTGTGGAAACCAAGCGGCAACCTCCCGCTCTCTCGTGAAGCCAACATGGAAGTGACTTAAACTGTAATTAGTCAACTGCAAAAGGGAGTCAATCCCATAGACTCCCCATGTTAAAATGCCCAACTTTACAGTAGAAACGGCCGTGGCTTGAGCAACCAGCTCCCGCCTTTTTGTCCATTTTTGATTATCCGGGAGTGACGCGCTGCCAAGATGGCGATGGCCCGCTCCGCCCACTTTGAGCTTCAAAAACGCTCTTCAGAAAACTACGGGTGACGTCACAGACACTACGTCCATGTTTTTATACAGTCTATGATGGAAACTCGATCTGAAGGCGGCTCGACGACATCACTGAATAGTTCTTCTATTAAAACCACTGATCTATAATAGATCAGTGGTCAGAACACACAATTGTGTCTATGTTTGGAGTGTCTGATGGCCATAAACATTATGATCCTAACAAACTTCTCCAAAACACACGAGCATCTGTTATAAAACATTCTCTGTATACAACTATGTGAATATACTGAACTGTGTTCAAGCAGAAATATGATGTTAGAGTGATCAGTTCGGAGAGAGCGCACATACACGTTTCGTTTGCGCATCAATAATAACGGACACACACACGCCTAATGAACAACTGTATGTCACTATAATCGTCTTTACCTTGATTATAATCATGACCCATCAAAACTTTACTAACGTGACCCTGGCTTGATTTATCCAGCCGGGAGCTGTAGTTTGCGTATCATATGCTCATACAGCGGTTTTGAGCCACCGTTCAGTCTGTATTTCACAGTGCGATGAGAAACCTGAGCTGCTCCGAAACACAGAATATCACAGAATATGTAGAGAGGTGGTGCTGTTATTTATTTATATGTATTTTTAAATTATTTATCATATTAATCATAAAATTAGTGAATTTACTATATTTTAGTTTTAAGTTATCTCGCACCCACTAGTTGAGAACCACTGACCTAAAGCATATTTAAATGATGTGCCCCCCTGGTCTAGTGGGTGATGAAATGAGTGAAAAATCCAATAGACTAGGAGAAACAACATCCCAACATCATGGAAATAGGAAATGTAGAAAAGTTATTATTTTAGAGTAGAATAAATTGATATTTACTCTCTCTCTCTCTCTCTCTCTCTCTCACACACACACACACACATTCCATTCTACAACATCTGGACTAATAATCAGTTAGATCTTTCTTCTCCTCTTTTAATATGTTTCTCTGTGCCACAACCAGACTTTTTTCCTCTGTGTATTTTTATTTTCTGGTGCAATATGTTCTCTTATGGAGGGTTTTTCAGAGTTTCAGGTTTGTCACCCCGTGTCTTAACCAAGCTTGATAAATGTTTGATAAAAAGTCTTGATGACTTGATAAAAAGAGTTGATGCTCTATTCAGCTGCGATGAGTGATACGACATTTTGTCAGTAACTTGGATGCTATTTCTGGATAGCCCAGCCCATGGTGAAATCTCATTGGTCCTAAATCCTAAATATTGCACCATACAACTGTATCATAATAGTCAAATGTGTTTTTTCTATAGGCTAAAATGCTTTTTCTCATCCCAACTTAATTTTCAGAGATAACTACAAATTCCAAGTCTGGAGTTGGCAAGACATCTAAATAGGGCTGCCACTAACGACTATTTTTATTTCGATTAATCTATCGACTAATTTATCGATTAATCTAAACGATTAATTTCCCACCAAAAATCAACAATTTTACTTAAGAATATTTTATTAAACTATATTTTATTAAACCAAATGGTAATGTGTTTTATGGATTCTCGTCCGTGAAATGCGCCACTTCCGGTATTTTGCCAGTTAGTCGACACGAGCAAAATGAAGTCGAGGATTTTTAAAAATTGAATAGTTGAATAAAATCGACGAATCACGACAGCCCTACATCTAAATGTTTTTGAAATAAGTCTCTTATTCTCACCAAAGTTGCAATTTTTAAATAAAAAATACAGTGGAAAAAAAAAAGTAATATTGTGAAATTTTTACTTATTTGAATATATTTTATAAATGTTTTTTTCTTGGGATGGCAAAGCTGAATTTTTAGCTTTCAGTGTCAAATGATCCTTCAGAAATCATACTAATATGCTGATTTGGTTCTCAAGAAACATTTCTTATTATTATCAATGTAAAAAAGAACTGTTGTGCTGCTTATTATTTTTAAAGAAACCAATACTTTTTAGGATTCTTTGATTCTTTCAAAAGAACAGCATTTCTTTTTTTTTTACATTGTCAAAGGGATAGTTCACCCAAAAATGTTGTCATCATGTACTCATGTTGTTAAAAAAATCTATATGATTTTCTTTCTTATGTTGAACATAGAAGATATTTTGAAGAATGCTGGTAATCAAACAGTTGAAGGTCCCCATTGGCTTCCATAGTATTTCTTTCCCTGCTATGGAAGTCAATGGGGACCAACAACTGTTTGGTTCTTTAAAATTCTTCAAAATATATTTTTCGTGTTTAACATAAGAAAGAAACTCATACAGGTTTGGAACGACGTGAGGGTGAGTAAATGACAACATTTTCATTTTTGGGTGAACTATTCCTTTAATGTCATTATGATCACTTTTGATCAATTTAATGCATCCTCGCTGAATAAAAGTATTAGTTTCTTATTAAATCTTTTTTTTTTTTACTGACTCCAAACTTTTAAACAGTAGTCAAGATCATTTTATTCTTTATGGTAATTGTGTTTGACACTGTCAGAGGGCTAAGATTAACTGCAAAGTCAATTAATGGGCCATCAGTGAGCATGTCACACAACCAATCCAAGTTGATTTTGATTAAATAAATCTTGTCTCCGAGGGCAAAATC
The DNA here is from genome assembly GCF_001515625.1 of Sinocyclocheilus rhinocerous. NCBI lineage: Eukaryota > Metazoa > Chordata > Actinopteri > Cypriniformes > Cyprinidae > Sinocyclocheilus > Sinocyclocheilus rhinocerous. Next base: position 910,204 of record NW_015651483.1, read on the forward strand.
GTAGCCAAAATTGTCTCAAGGAGAGTGCAGTGGAGTCACATCTGGTGGTCACAGCACACACACACTTACTCACACATCCACATGCCCTTCTACAGGGACATATAACTCCATTTCACATGTACTCTTTTATATTTTCTAACATAAACACACTCTACCTTCACGGTAATACTTCACAGAGAGCACGACAGGAACAGGGGGCGCAGTAGGACACACTTCTGGCACATTCCTGGCCAGTCTCTACTTCAGTGTCCCTCCCTGCACTCTTTTTTAATCCGTCTCTGACATTCTGTCTCTAGAAATGCAGCCTCTTTCATCTTCAAGTGCGGGTGTGTCTGGGATTGATTAGCTGCTTAATTGGAGAGATGTTGGTATGCTGCGGTGAACACACACACACACACACACACAGCTTTGACAGTGAGAGAGGCATGGCAGACTATTGTAAACACACCCAAGGCTGCACCACAATCAATCAGATGCTCTCTCACACACACAGACACACACACACACACACACACACACATGCATCCATCATTTCAAGCACTCTGTATAAAGATATTCAAGCTCTCACAAACTCCACACTCATTCCCACTCACCAGCAGAAACATACCACCCAGCACTCTGAAAAATCCCCTTTTTTTCTCTCTTGCTCTCTTATACACACACACTTTAATGATCTAGTGATTCATACTGTGCCCTTCACACCCACAAACTCCCTAGTGTCAGAGCGACCGGTGATGTCAGGAGGTAGATGTCGTTTTGTCACAGCTGTGACACCAGTCTGGCATGGAATGGGAAAAGTGCTCATGAAAAAAGCGGAGAGCTTTTTCATCCACTTTCTTCCACTTTTTTGTCTGTGTTTGCATTAGTGTGCATTGCGTCCAGGTTCATATATGATGACGAGTAGTTATGTGCGGTTCTGGACTCACTCAGGACTGTGATTAAAGGAATGTTTTGGATTTAACATAAGCCATGACATCTGAAACGTTGTAACGATTACCGCAGACAATAATTACGACCCGCTCATCAGTTTGTAAAAACAAAAAAAAGTAGTTTTTACAGTAATGCATTTACAAAGGAAACCTCTCCCCATAGAAACTTGTATTGCATTACAGTATTGCGATTTTTGTTGTTTTCACAAACAGTATTTAACCCATAACATTCATTTGAAATTGCATTCAGTGTTGAAATAGCTAACTAAAATGGAATAAAAAAAATATTTAAAAAAGCTGAAATAAACTATAATATTAGATAAAAAAAAAAAAATAAAACATACTAAAAAGCTAAAAATACCAAAAAAATTTACTTGGCAACTAGCTGAAATAAAAGTTTGAAGTATTTAAATTACTACAACTAAAACTATATCAGTATAAATAATGACTAAAATTTAATAAAAATATTAAAATTAATAAAAATCAGAAAAGCACATGGCAAAATTCCTAAAACTTAAGCTAAAATTAAAATGAAAACTTAAAGCTTAAAAAAACTAGTAGAAGTGACAAAAAAATTACTAAATTACTAAAACTTAAAGGGGTCATATGATGCTGCTAAAAAGAACATTATTTTGTGTATTTGGTGTAATGAAATGTGTTTATGCGGTTTAAAGTTAAAAAAACACATTATTTTCCACATACTGTACATTATTGTTTCTCCTCTATGCCCCGCCTTTCTGAAACGCGTCGATTTTTACAAAACTAATCGGTCTGAAAAGCGAGGTGTGCTCTGATTAGCCAGCTATCCAGTGCGTTGTGATTAGCCGAATACCTCAAGCGTGAGAGTAGTTTCGCTTTCACAACGAAGCACACAGCGTCTTCAGGACATGGCTGCAGCGTCAACAATACTACAGCGAGAATAAAAGTTACGCTTTCTTTCTTTGCGTGAACATTTGGGTGGCGTTATGCAAATCTTCCCAGATCGTGACGTAGGTACGTGGGGGCGTGTTTTAGGTAGGCGTGGTTAACTCTTAACTTTTATAAAGAATATCTCTTTGGTTTTGAGACTTTAGTGTTTGCAACTTTACAGATCTTCTTTATGCACCAAGAGCTTGTAACACTCCAAAGAGAAAGGCAAACTTGAAATCGCATCATATGACCCCTTTAAAAATAAAAGCTAATTAACAAAAGACTATAATAGTAAATTATTAATACTGAGATTGCATGCATCTAAGACTTTGGGAGAAGATCTAAGCTTCAGTTTGAGAAAAAAAAATCCATAATAAGCCCCAGAAACATAGCCAAATATTATTTTTGGATGCACACAGATTGTTTTGTTGATTTTGTGCATACTCCATTTTTGAGTCTAAATCCTTTTAAAAGTCAGAGCCGTACTTTATGGTTTTGGAATGGCAAATAAAGTTCATTACTTTCACAAGCACCGCAGTTATCCTGTCATAAATATCATGAACTACCAATGAATTATGAATCGTTTAACCGGAAAACAATATTCCACACATTACACCATATTAGCAGGGTCTGCAAAGCAAATGATGTTTGGACGCTTCGATCAGTGTATCGCTTGACGTGTGCAGTCGTATACGTAAACTTTGGGACTAAGTCCTTACGCAAGTGACTACAAGAAATGATTTCTCAGTTATAGCAATTAGTAGCACTGAGTCATATCTGCGCTTGTAAAAACAGTGTTTTGTAGCTGAGTTTTATGAGATCGAAGCATGTGAGAATGTGGTTGCTTTGGTGTGTGGTTTGTTTCAGTGTGTGCGTGTGTCCAACTTGACCCTGGTCTCAGGTCATGTTCCTGTAACCGTGTTCTTATCAGTCGTAGACTAAATCAAAAACACGTTGTACATTATACTTTAAGCCTCTTACCCCACAGGCACAACAAAGAGAAACAAAAGCCACAAAAAGAGAGAGAAATGAGAGGGAAACAAAAGGAGGAGAGGAACAACAGAATAATTAGGGGGAATGTGGAACAGATGGAGAGAGACAGGCTCCAGATTCCTCTCTCTGAGCGAAAAAAAAAAAAGAGGGGGAGAGAGACTGGGGAAAAAGATATGAGACAATAGATGGGAATGGGAACGATGGATAAATAAAGTGAGGTAGGACAAAATCTGGAAAAAAAAGAATGAGATTAGAATCAGATCGGAGAGAGTGAATGGATATTCACGTCAGACTGGGCTGAAGGGGTGGTCTGGGGTTTGTGGTTTTGGACAGATGATATGTGTGAGCGAGAGAGGGTTTTGCCGCACTTGTTTGTGCGAGAGTGTATGTGCTGCCATGGGAACCGGCTAACGAAAGATTATTTTCGCCTTAGGAACGTGTATAAGGACTACAGACATCTGGAGTTGGCCTGTGACACTCAGGACGAGGTGGACAGCTGGAAGGCCTCTCTGTTGCGAGCTGGGGTTTACCCAGAGAAAACCACAGTAAGCAAAGGAACCCACTGGCTTCTGTACCTGTACCTGTACGCTAAACCCTGCGGCCTAAAACTTCAAAATAAAGGTTACAGTTTAAACCAAAAAGGCCTTTATAGCCGGATACCATGTGGATCTTTATAAGCTCCACTCAGAACTTTTATTCCCTACTTCTTTACAAAACCAACAACATGTGCTGGTGCTGTAAAAGAATAGTGTAAAAATGCCCCATTTTTATCAACCCTTGAGTTCCTTTCTTCCGTGGAACACAAAAGGAGACATTCTGAAGAAAGTTCACGCTGCTCTTTTTCATACAATGAAGGCAGACCAGACCAAGAACACTACAAAAAAAGCACCATAGAAGTAGTCCATATGACGTAATTTTCCAACTACGAGTCCAAATATGCCTACTTCCCTACTATATAGACGAAAAAAATGTGTATGTGAAGTGAGTAATATGTACGAATTTGTAGTATTTATAAAACAATAGGTGAATAGTACCTGGTTGGCCTACTGCTTTTGGTGAGATTCTGAAGTGCACATCTGATGGACACTTTACTATACAATGGTATATTCAGTGAAATTCGTGCCTTATCATATGTAGTAGCTACTTAGTATATGAAATTTTGGGTGCAGCTCTTTTCTTTGCACTATAGCTCTCAAACATAATTTTCATTTACACATATTAAAATTTTAAAATGACTGTTTATGAGACATGAATATGAGATTCTAGCAAATGAGTATGATTTTAGTCTGTTCCTCGCACAAGTCTTTTGGTTTTATAAGACTTGAACTATAGCGCACAACACATGGAGCACTTTTATAATGCTTTTTTGCACGTTCTCATTCTTTTTTATAGCATGTAAAAGAGCAGCATGAACATTATACCTAAAGTCTTCTTTTATGTTCTGTAAAAGAAAGAAAGCCACAATGTTTTGGAACAACATGAGGATCTAAATGATGACAGAATGTTAACTTTTGAGTGAACTATTGAATCCAGAAAGCAAATACGCTGATCTGAAGAACCTATAAAAAAGTATCAGTCAGTCTCCAAAGAATCAAATAACCAACATTACTTAACCTTTAAGGGATAGTTCACCCAGAAATGAAAATTCTGTCATCATTTACTTACCTTCATGGCATTCCAAACCAATGAGATTATCATGAATCTTCAAAACATAAAGACAATTTTTAATGTAACCTGAGATTTCTATCCTTTCAATGAAAATCCATTCCACTAAAACTTTGCTGATTCAAATAGTTCATTACTGCATCGTAAAAGGAATCCATATGAATTGAGTGGTTTAATCCAAGTCCTCTAAAGATAGAGCACATAAAATATGGTAAACAGTAGCTGTACTTGCATGTTTGAGCTTTCGTTGCTCATATTTAATGTTCTTAATATATGTGTGTTGATAAAAGTTTATGTGTGAATAAAAGCCTAAATTTAATCTGTTTATCATACTGTATAAAGCGATCATGTCTATTGGATTAAACTGCTCGATTCATATGAATTACTTTCATGATGTCTTTATGAACTTTCTGAAGCATCAGAGTTGTGGTGGAATGAATTTTCATGGTAGGAACAAAAATATCTTCATTTGTGTTTCGAAGATGAACCTAAAAGTACGGGTTTTGAACGCGATGAGTAAATGATGACAGAATTTTCATTTTTGGGTGAAAAATCTCTTTGAGCACTTCAAAGAACCATTGAAGAACCTTTATTTTTAATGTGCACCAGTCTTCACAAGCTGCAGTGTTCTAAGAAACATAAAGTTATTATACGTTCACATAATAACGAGGTCCACATGGAATCTATGCACACAGAGCATTGCAGAAACCTCCACAGATTCCTGCAGAACTGGAGCGCCTGGCGCTCATAAATGTTTAACACATTTCATATTTTATTGCACACGATTCTACAGATTTTGCCCTAAAATCAGTGAATAAAACGTCTGCTGATTCCATCTAGGCCTTCTAATAACTGTGCACTGTAGTTTGGATAACTCTCGCTCCTGTAGCGTTTCTATGTGTGTGTTTGACTCTGCGGCTGCAGGCTTCATGGTGGCTGTGCTCTGGGTTCAGGAGCTCTGCTGCATTCCTCAGCTCTTGTGTCACACCATGGAGGATCAGCGAAGGAGGGGGCTTTGAGCTCTGTTTCTAATCAGCTCCCTTGCCTTTTTTCTTCATGCACCCCTCCATCCCCTTCTTTCTGTCTTTATGTATGCTTTGGAGCAACATGTTTAGTGATGTCACAGTCCTGTCAGGGTTCCCCATAATTCGCTCTGACAGAAGTCTACCACACCCCCTCCGACACTCAATGAAGTAAAACTCATTTTTTCCTTGCTTCTTGTCCCCCCAAACATCTCTTTTCCAGCTTGGTTCACTTTATGTATGTGCACTTATTGCCCTCTGAAACATCTTTGTCATCCCCCAATATTGACAGTACATTTCCTATCCAGGTTTGCCCACATCTTCCTCTGTCTTTTTTCTGATTGGTCAGGTGGATGGAGAGGGTTCAGGCCAGGCGGAGAGCTTCTCCATGGACCCTCAGCTAGAGCGTCAGGTCGAGACCATCTGCAACCTGGTTGACTCGTACATGAGCATCGTCTACAAAAGCATCCGAGACCTGATGCCCAAGACCATCATGCACCTCGTCATCAACAATGTAATAAAAAAAAAAAAATCAAACCAGTAAAACTTTTTTATGTAAGATGCAGAGATATGTATTCATTCATACATTTATATAAAAATTAACCATATCATGTTAACATTAGGTTTCCGCAGCAGGGACATTTGTTTTACATTAGTATTTTATTTACATTATTTATTACATTATATTATTTATTAATCTTGGCAACCAATTTACTGTACAATTTTAAAGCTTTATAGTAAGTTTACCACAAGATGTTATAAAAATATTATACTTCCACATACTATAAATTGTTAAATTATTCAAATATCTAAGTATAGTAAACTATACATTTAAAGTATATACTTCTATAATATATTTAGATATTTGAGAATTGTTTTGTACTTGAATTGTAAAAGAAATAGTATTTAAAATCTAGGTTGGGTTCGTATGAAAATGTGTAATTCTCAGACCTTTGCTCAGAAAGAAAATCATATTTTAAGGCAGTAATGTGCAAATATATTGGCATATTTCAAAATATTTTTTGAACTCGACAGTGTTTGGACACCATGGAAACATTTCTGGTCAGTTTTCAATGTAATTAATTTTACCATCTTTTTGGCCCAATTCATTTATGTTTCAAAATCAATTCCAGAATAGTTTCACTGTGATTTTATACTGACTTAAGGACTTTTAAATGTATACATTTTAATAACACAACAGAACAAGCTGCAACACAACAGAAACAAGTCGCAACACAATGTAAACAAGCCACAACACAACGAAATTAGCACAACACAACAAAATAAGTCCTATGCGTTGTGTTGTGGCGATTTTGTTGTGTTGTGTAAATTCTGTTGTGTTGGGCACTACTGTGCCACACATATTTTTACACATATTTGTGTGGATGATCTGTGAGTAGTTCACTATTCGGCTAGTCATGTGATCTAAACATTGCGGCCACATTGAAAGAGAGAATATGACTAGAGAGAAAATATATGTGTGATCATCTCACTGTATATAACTTCAAGTCCTGTTCCTTTTTTAATGTGGAAACTATGTTCTCCACCCATAGGTAGAGGAGTTTATCCACTCTGAGTTGCTGGCTCAGTTGTACTCTTCAGGAGATCAGTACTCTCTGATGGATGAGTCTCCTGAACAGGCCCTGCGCAGAGAGGAGGTGCTGTGTACCCACGCCGCCCTGAAGGAGGCACTAAACATAATCACTGACATCTCTACTTCTACCATCTCCACTCCGTTGCCACCCCCAGTAGATAGCTCTTGGCTCCATAGTGGCTCGCTACACCGAAGGTACCTTCATCATCACTCCACCTCATCCAGCAGTGCTGTTCTTTACTTGACCCTTAGAATTGAATCTGTACTCCGGCACATAATTTATGGTGGACCGTTGGCACTCACATGGACTGAATCACCAGGATTTCTGGAAATATCATGGAATTTTCATGGTGTTTTCCAGGCCTAGGAAAAACTGATTGAGATTAATAACAAATTAAAAGTCATGGAAAATTGATTTTTATAGAGCTTCATACTCTTGTGTAGAGTGTTGTCAGATGTGAGCGAGTCGTTCTTTGGGGGCGGTTCTTTGCAATGAATCGTTGAACCAGTTCACGTCAGTCTGAATCATTTCTTAGTGAATCATTCTGAATAAAAATGATTCTTTAAAATCCTTATCCAGTAACCACAAGTGACTGCAAATAAAAATAACTGGTAATGGAAATGTTATGGCCCACCCAAACAGCTAATGCATCCCTCATTCTCATTCTCTCTCAGGTCTCCGCCAGGTTATAGTATCCCTAAGAAGCATCCTGCTCCGCCTGCTCCTTCGTTACCAGTTCACTTGGACGCTCCTGCCCCACTGGTCTCCAACAGCACAGACACCACCAACACTACCAGCCGCCCCAAACGAGTCCCTCCTAGTGTTCCCAGGTAAAAATTCACCCATTAACCCATTTGTCCTGAAGGCACACTAGCAGCGTCAGACCATGGCTTGTTCCATTTCTACAAAGCTAATTTCTGCACAGCATGATTCATCAACCGATGTTTATCTTCAGTAGGAAAGGGATTTCACGTGTGATCCCTCTATTAACAACACAGCTGAATAAACTTTCGATTAATAAAGTACCCAGTGACTAGAGGGCTTGAATCAGGTGTGTCAGCACTGAAATAGGCTGAATATTTGAAACGAACCCAGTGACCCGTAACTTCGCATTTTTAAACAGTATTTCAACCGTTTTCCAAGCTTGAAAGCTGTGGTGGACTTGTGGTTTCCCCTTTCCCAGGTTCCATCTTCCGTGAATCCAAGGTGTTGCAAACTACTTATGAACCAAGGAGGTCTATGAAGGTGTGGACCAATTTTCACTGTTAACTTGTTGCATATTACTAGCATATTGGCTGTTTATTAGTACTTATGAAGCATATATTAATGCCTTATTCTGCTTGACCATATTTTAGATCCCTTAATCCTACCGCATACCTAAACTTAACAACTACCTTACTAACTATTAATAAGCAGGTAATTGAGGCAAAAATCATAGATAATAATTAGTTAATACTGAGAATTGGTCCCCAAACTAAAGTGTGGCTGCAAAATTTTGTTTGCATAAAAGGTCCATTGTGTGGTGTATAGTATGAGGCACTGCTCACACAGAAATTACTTTCAAACCAAGCAGCTTTTAGCCATTCAGTGTGATGTGACTACACTCTAAAACAAAATTCTGTAAAAAAACGGAAAAAGTACTGGCAGCTCATTACCGGGACTTTGTACCATAATTAAAAAACTAAAAATTTCCGTTAATTGAAGGTCTGCCCACAGTAAAAAAACAGGACTTTTTCTGTTTTAATGGTGCATCTATATATATATGGAAAATAAACATATAAAGCAAATAAATCCAGCACAATATATGAATTGAACATGGTTTATTTTTACTTCATGTAAACATTCTTAAAAATGCATTCAATGGCTTTTGTTTGCCTTAAATTGGTTAGGACAAAACGATTTCATCAATCAATTACTCAATCAAATAAATTAATTTAACAATGTGTCAAACACTGAAAAATGCCTGTATTGTGGAAGAAAATTTAGCTTTAAACAGTAACAGACAGAATTAGAAAAAGAAAACATGAGCACTCGTACAATACTGGTGTTGCACCAAACAGTGGTCACAAAATTTTAACTTTACAAACTGTGAAACAGTCAAGATTCAAAAACTTTTTTCCTATAAGAAAACACAATATTGTTTATAGGGATAGTTCACACAAAAATGTGAATATATACAATTTGAAGTAGGAGCATGTGAGACGCAGGGCTTGTGCACTCTTAGTATACCTCTCACCATGTGCCAGTTTGAGGAAACTACTGAACACAGCCTCCAGGTTTTTTTCCCCGCTTTATCTGCATGTTTAGTTCCATTTTGAGATTTGAAAAAAGCTCAAATATTATATGGATTTTCGAAGTTGTTCATGCAAGAGTCTTAGAGGAATGCGTAGCCACTTGGTTCCCTTCATCTCAACCCTCGTTCAGGATTTCTATAAATAAATAAATTGTAATTAAATTGTATTATTTACAAATTACAATTGTGACAGTAGACAGTTACCTATTGCTATGATTTTATTAATAGTTGTCGGATTGATTTTTTTAGTCTCAAGCATTCAGAAATAATGCAAAAGAAAATGAAGCAGTTTTACTACGATAAATCCATGGTTAATTTTTGTAAGGGTTGTGATGTCCATGTGTTTTTGTTGAAGAAATTATAGAGGCTGTAGCATTTCTATCACAAAAAGGTGACCAAAATGTAAAGATTAAGTGGATATTTGAATTAAATGTTTGGTCAATATTAAACAAGGATTTGATCATCCTGTAAGTATAACAGCAGGAATTACCAGGCCTTTGGCTCCCTTTGCAGGCATTTGTAATGAGTCTGTCAGTCCTAAAATGTCAGTGGATGGGAATCATGGCTTTGAGAGCCAAAAAAACATACACAAACAAAACCAAATTAAACCCTGCGGCTCGTGACTATACATTGATGTGTAAAGACACGAAACGATCAGTCTGTGCACGAAACTGAATAGTATTTATATCGTTTTTTACCTCTGATTCACCCAATGCCATTCAAACAATTGTTTATAAATTGCTTAACTTACATTTCCAATGGTCTCCATTTGCATCGGTCATATGAGCTTGTCAGATCAACTATGTCTTACAATATACTTCATTATTTTCAACTAAATAAACAGCAACACAACCAAATGCTTTATACACATTTCATAACATATGTGTTGCTTACTTCTGTATGAATTCCAGCGTAAGTGCCATCTCCCCTGGGTATTTGTAGCTCACAACCGCAACAGGGGAGGAGATGTGGTCATTAACTTCTACAGTGATCTTGAACTGCCCATCACCATAAACAAAAAAGACATTACAAAATTACCATATACATAACGACAAGCAGCTTTGAACACACCTTTGGATCTACTCCCGTCTTTACGGTCAGTTATTTTAGACTGTGTTGTTTACGAGGTCACTCGCCAACAACGGTCATTTTGGCATAATGTCGTGTGCATTTGTCCATTACAGTGCGAAAGAGAACTCAAAGCGCTGCTGGCGCGCTGTCTGATGTCTGATTCGTCGGATGCCTGTGTTCACTCAGCCGCTTTATAGACAGCTTAAATTAGGAAAGATATAAATGGTCTCTCCTTTTCTCGACAATTCCTCTGCCAGCTTTTGTTTAAGGCATCAAACTAACTACGTTAGTACTGCGCTTCAGATTTATCACAACTGCTTCTCTTCAGTAATGACAGATGCTTGAAACGATATGATCAGCACTAAATACAGCGCATCAACAACAATTAAAAGAGTAACCTCCGTAAGTAAGATGTGACGATAAGCAGAAAATGTTGAATGTGACGGCTCCGACATTCATTTGCCAAACAAGCCAGACCTTAACTAAATTAATGTTACGTCAACAGTTTATGTGACATTTAACAACATAGTCTATAATTTACCACGGAAGTGTAGAAACAGGTTCCCCAAATTCGAAAGTCGACTTTAAAATTAAACTTTGACCGAGAAGATCTCCGTGAATAATGGCGCCTGCTCTTTCACTGTTTTCGCGCCGATAAGCAACCAAAGTTCTCACTCCCACAATGCAAAGCGTAATTCAAAAATACGGGAAAACACATGTAAAAACCAAAAACGGAAAAATTACTTTAAATAGTACAGTATATTGTACATTTTGACAGTTTTTTCTTACAGTGTAGCTTTAACATGAGCGAAATCTTCATGGGGAACTTTTTCGCCCCCAAGCATGACTGATTGTGCAGATTCCTATAAGATTGACTGGATTTTACCCACACAAATTTGCCAAGCAGCAGTAAATGTGACTGCACCTTAATACAGAGAGAACGCTATTCGTTAGCATTCCTATCCATCTCAACGGCAGTTCCTTGGCAGGCATAGGTCCCCATGGAAGTATATGATTTGAAATGTGCCATATTTCCTCATCGGACCACAGAAACTTTTAACTTTTAATGCAAAATGAAGAGCAAAAGGTAGTAAGGACATTATTAAAGTAGTCCATGTAACATCAGTGGTTCAACCACAATTTTATGAAGCTACGAGAATACTTTTTGTATGCAAAGAAAACAAAAATAACTACTTTATTCAACAATTTAATCTCTTCCGTGTCAGTCTTTGCCATGCGTTCACGAGAGTACCACGAGGGCTGTTTGGACCTCCACCCTTTTCCTCCTGCTTTTTCTCGCTCTCTTTCTCCCCCCGTTGCCCCTTTCTCTAGTTCTCCCACTCACTTTTTCACATTTCCTCTCACCATCAGTCATCCCAACTCTCCAACTTTCCCTCTCTTTCCTTCCACCCCCATTCCCCTTGTCTTTTTTTCTCCTTCACTTTTTGCAGAACTCATTTGAACCTTTTCACAGTCCTGCTGTTGTCTTCAGCGTGACCCTTTAATGCAAAATGAAGAGCAAAAGGTAGTAAGGACATTATTAAAGTAGTCCATGTAACATCAGTGGTTCAACCACAATTTTATGAAGCTACGAGAATACTTTTTGTATGCAAAGAAAACAAAAATAACTACTTTATTCAACAATTTAATCTCTTCCGTGTCAGTCTTTGCCATGCGTTCACGAGAGTACCACGACACATGCACTGTGCCTTGTTTGCCATCAGAGGAATGCATACGCATGCGTTGTGGAACTGTCAAGAACGCGCGTCGAAGATTGATACAGAAGAGAAGAAATTGTTGAATAAATTGTTGTTTTTTTTCGCACAAAAAGTGTTCTAGTAGCGTCGTAAAAATTAGAGTTGAACCACTGATGTCACATGGACAATTTTAACGATGTCCTTGCTACATTTCTGGGCCTATTGCTGTCTATGTAGGGTCAGAGAGCTCTCAGATTTCATCAAAAAAATCTTAATTTGTGTTCTGAAGATGAACGAAGCTCCTTCACTTTTTGCAGAACTCATTTGAACCTTTTCACAGTCCTGCTGTTGTCTTCAGCGTGACCCCGACCAGAGCAGGCCTGACTGAATCTGAAGACCTAGGCAGCATTTCTGGGCACTAAAATGGCAGTTCTGAGACACCGCCAGCATCTCATCAAGCAACGTTCCTCTCTCGCACCTCATCCACTCCTCCAATTACACATTCTTTTACTTTTAACTTTCTTTGTGTCTTCCAGTAAACCCCTGGCATTTCCAGGCTGCTAGATCTCATATGTTTCCTTAAGCGTTGTTTTGCTTTTCTTTCCGTCGTCTCCGTCCTTTCTTTTTCTTTCTGTGAAACCGCAGTCCTGCACTCGCCGCAGCACAGGAAAAATAAAAGCCACTCTCTTCTCTTTCCCATCCCAGAGAGCTGCTCCCTCTGCCAGCTCCATTAGAGAGTTGAGATTCCTGCGTCTCCACAGGGATCTTTCCAGGACCAACTCTGCAGGAATGCTGGACTCATATTCCCCTTACACACACTCACACACACATTCAAGACGTCCCGACACCGTAGCTTGTGATTGTAACATGGTCAGCACACAATAATGAGCTCTATTCATTTTTGGATGAACTGTCCCTTTAATAGTGTGCACAAACACAGGTGCTCGACACAAACACACTAAAAAGTTGTATCCTTTGTTAAGAAGTTATGAGCGATTAAAAATGTCTCTGTACTAGTTTAAACCAGAGTTGTATCTCTGAACTCCCTCCCACAAGCACTCATCAACACGGCCGTCTATTGTTGTTGCCATCTCCAGCAGTTCGTTGTAACTCTCTGTCATCTCTATCTTTTTTGACTGTTAAATCTGGCTATGTGCGTACAGTTTGTGTGTACTCTGCTGATGATGAAATTTACGTCATGCATACACATAAAAACTGAAGTATACTTTGTGTTTAACTAATTTAGTTTGGTTGCACAAGCCTGTCATCTCATAATCGGACTGAATGTGCAAAAATTTTCCTGGCAAAGGTTTATTTCTATTCATCAGAATGTATTTAAACTAAATTGTACATTTACAATTATAACTTATGATCAATATTACATTTTTATTCACACACCCCCAAATCAGAATGTCAGAAAGTGCACAGTTGCAAGAAACCCCTTAAGTTAAGAAAGCTCTTAGTTATAATTATAAGTTATTATCACTAAGGGTTTTTCTTGCTGCAACCGGCTGCAGAGTTTCCCACTGGTAATTATGGCATTGTGGTGGCGTTCATGTGCATTCGTCTCATAAATATGATCATTCCAGCATGACTTTATGGCAGCATATGATTGTTAAAAAAAAAATAAAAGCCACTCTCTTCTCTTTCCCATCCCAGAGAGCTGCTCCCTCTGCCAGCTCCATTAGAGAGTTGAGATTCCTGCGTCTCCACAGGGATCTTTCCAGGACCAACTCTGCAGGAATGCTGGACTCATATTCCCCTTACACACACTCACACACACATTCAAGACGTCCCGACACCGTAGCTTGTGATTGTAACATGGTCAGCACACAATAATGAGCTCTTTTGGGCCTAATTGAAGGTGATGTGTCATTTTTACAATGTTAGAATACTTCTATTCGTGCCTAAGATGTGGAGACGAAGATTTCCCTAAAACATTGTCACAGTGGCGCTGTCAAAATTTTGCCCTGTTCATTTGAGCATCCTGACCAGAACGGCACAGAAACATTAGCTTAACCAATTACGTGTGTTTGTGGTGGGACTTTTCTGAAATCACAAACTTTAGTTTTAAGAACTGCTAGTAATTACTGCTTTGGAAAATTCTTAAAAAACTGTAACACTTTATGGTAAGGTCAAAATTAGTTCATGCAGTAGGTATCACAACCTATTCTAGGTTAATGTTAATTTGTAAATAAACCATCGTATATTGTTAAAATGTATATGCCATATTTCAAACGTCTGGGGTCAGTACAATTTAAAAATATATATATTTTTGTAGTAAGTCTCTTATGCCCACCAAGCCTGCAGTTATTTGATTACAAATACTGTATAAACAGTAATATTGTGAAATATTGTTACAGTTTAAAATATCTGGTTTCTATGTGAATATATTTTAAAATGTAATTTATTCCTGTGATGCAAAGCTGAATTTTCAGCATCATTACTTTAGGCTTTAGTGTCACATGAGCCATCAGAAAACATTCTAATATGTTGATTTGCTGCTCAACAAACGTTTATTGTTTATTATTATCAGTGTTGAAAACAGTTGCGCTGTTTAATGTATTTCTGGAAATGTTGATACCTATATTTTAGATTCAAGAGAACGGTATTTATTTGAAACAGAAATCTTTTGTGACATTATAAATGTATTTTCTGTCACTTTTGATCAACTTAATGCACCCTTGATGAATAATAGTAATAATTTCTTTCTGACCCCAAAATTTTGAATGGTAGCGAATGTAAAACTACCCTAAATTAATAAATGCTGTAAATGTATTGTAAATTGTTAGTTCATGATAACTATACATTAAGAAATGTTAACAAATTAAACCTTAACGTAAAGTATCACTAAAAAACAAACTAGTAAGCACGTTTGAGATTAAAAAAAAATTCTGGATATTTTCACAAGTATGGGTTTACATTAAGAGTTCTTTTTTGTTCAGATTTTTTGTGTATGACTCACAGCAAATCGGCAGGGTTGGGTATTTATTTGTAGCCCATTTAAAGAAAAATCATTTTTGTGTTCTTCTCAGTCCTGTTGATCTGATCTGGCCATTTGTGTTCATTTTGCTTTCATTTGCCCAAAACAAAACACACTCGCAGGCAATTGTAAACATATGCAGACATCTGAAGTAGAGCAGTTTATGGGAGATTGTTGTTATTTCCATTAGCTGTGAGCTATGACCTATATGGCAGTCTGTTCTGACAGCTCAGGTTATGTGTAATATGTTGCAGGAGACAGCCACCGGCGGTGCCCACTCAACAGCCCCACTGAGACACGAATGCCCACCTGTGAGAGAAAAAGCGCCAACGACAAGAACTGCTTGAATTTTCATTAAGAAGACCGCAAAGATTCACAACTTACACACAGCGAAAAACTATCAAAACAGATTTCGTTGTAGCAAAACTGATCTCCAGATGGTCTTTTTGCTCACCGAATCTGCTTTTGGTGGTGAGATTGAGCACTGTGCTGAGGTTTGTTCCTGATTTGTACATATGTTAATGTTTGCAATGTGAGTTCAGCTCTTTATCAGGCTTAAATAAAAAGCATTTTGGGATTTTGTAAATACTGTGTGCTTAACAAGTCCAACATTTTCCTGTAGTTAGTGGGGTTTACTACAGCAAGCATCACTGTTATAATTGCTCACGGTTAGTGACTGCTATCTGAACCAACCCCTAATCCTGAGTTTAAAACTTCAGCGTGCAATTTCTCACACTGGTTGTGCTA
Organism: Sinocyclocheilus rhinocerous; assembly: GCF_001515625.1. Lineage (NCBI taxonomy): Eukaryota > Metazoa > Chordata > Actinopteri > Cypriniformes > Cyprinidae > Sinocyclocheilus > Sinocyclocheilus rhinocerous. Next base: position 926,108 of record NW_015651483.1, read on the forward strand.
CGAACATGATTTATATCTGAAATCATGCAGCTTGTAAAGCTGTACTCTCGTTTTCAGAAAATGTGGGGAAAAAAAACATTATTGTTAATCTTATTTTGCCAAACATAACTTCATTGATTTATAAAAAAGTATACAATTTACAAGACGCTCTTTTTGCACAGAATGCTTTAATTTGGCAACTTTATTGCAGTGTCACACAGACTGTTTATATAAGCTGTTATTCTGTTAGTTATAAATGATACTACAGAAAAGCCAACAAAGGCTTATTATATTCTATCAGTTGAACACTGGCAGAAATGTCCTGCTGCTATGCCGTTCTACATGAACAACAATTAAAGCTGCAGAAATTCCTGGGACTGACTGACATCTTGTGGGCAACAGCTTGTCCAGAACAGTTTCGACCCTGGCAAATTTTCTATCACCTCCATTGAAATAAAAAAGGGCTTATAACATCAATTTATTGAAATTCAGCTACTGGGAAAAGGAAAAAAAAAAGAATTACTATTTTATATATATATATATATATATATATGTATATTAGTGCTGTTAAACTATTAGTTGTGA
>NW_015651483.1:928335-930423 GCF_001515625.1 Sinocyclocheilus rhinocerous
ATATATTATGTAAACAAAAACTTTTATTTTGGATGCGATTAATCGTTTCACAGCTCTAATATATATATATATATATATACACACACACACACACACAGTTAGAAACATTTATTTCCAATACAGTGAGCATGTTAAAATATTAGTATTATTTAAAAAAAAATGAAGCCATTTAAACTTTTAATCAAGCAATTCCAGAATATGCATATTTATATATAAATACTGTTAAAAAGAACTCCCTACTTCCATATAAATAATTTTTAAATCACAAAACATGTCTAGATCATACCCCAAAAATCAAAATTATATTATTATATTATTTTTTTTAAATCTATTTTTAGGGGTTCATTTTCTTAACCAAAAGAAATAAACCTTACTTTATTTTCCTTTTTAATTTGTGTTAAATGTGACCTAGATATCTTTTCTTGAGGTTCACCCATTTTATAATTTAGTTGTATTTTATACTGGCAAAATTAAATGAAATTTCCCAGTAACTGTTCCTATTCTTCCCTGAGTTTAAAGGCACAGCTTACCCAAAAATAAAACTTCTGTCATCATTTACTCAAACTTTTACAATCTGTTTGACTTGCTTCTGCGGAATACAAAAGAATGTGTCTGTACAATGGAAGTCAAAGGTAAACAAAACTGTTACCAATATTCCTCAAAACATTTTCTTTCATGTTCCACAGAAAAAAGCAAACCATACAAGGTTTGTAATGACATGAAGATGAGCAAATGATGACAGATGATTCATTTTTAGGTGAACGATCTCTTTAAGAAAAGTGCAGAAGACTCTCAAAATCATCCCTCCAAAGGGAGTCTATCAAAAGCATCTTTTAAAATGGTCTTAAAACCCTGCATTTTCAATTCAAGAAGCGGGACAGGTCCTCTCTAATCTCTGCCTCGTCCCAAGGACCGTGGATGTTGTCCTTGTGCCTCTGCAGGTGGACCAGCAACAGTGGACAGACCAAAGTTAATGTTAACAGAGCCAGCAAGAGGAGAAGAGCCCCCTCGGGCCACAGGCTCCCCAGACCCCTGACTCCAGCCAGACACACCAGCACCGCTGCCCACGGGAAGCTCCACTCCGCCTTCTCCCGCATACGGTGCAGCAGGCAGGGCCACAGAGCGAACACCAGGACGGCACAGCTCAGCATGGTGAAGGTATGCAGGGCGCCAGGCAGCCGGGACGCCAGGCACACCGACCCGAAAAGAGCCGCGTTGAGGGAAAGACTGCCCGGCGGACTGGGCTGAGCATACGGGAAGGACACCAAGTGAGCCAGGAGCATCACGGCTGACATGGCGTGCACAGTATCTGTACTAACCGACTCGGTTAGAGTCTTTAAAACAGGTGAAAACCCGAAGGTAAATGCCAGGAAGATGGTCGAGCTCTGCAGGTCCGCCAGGCGCGTTCGCTCCCGAACACAAGAGCCTCCCAGGATCTCGTAGAGTCCGTATCCCAGCAGAGCACAGCCTAGACAGACCCAGAGCACCGCGGACGGTACCAGGTCTCCCTGCTCCATATAAGACCACAATGTGAGGAAGACGGCCACGCAGGACACCTGCTGTGCGATGAGCCCCGTCTCACGCACCACCGCCCAGTAACAGTACTGACGCACTCGGATGTTGCGCCGCAGCTCCTCCAGAAAGCATCGGTCAACATAATTGTCCGGGAAAGGCTGGCGTTCATATAGGACTTTACGCCACGGGACGGCTGCAGGAGCTCCCGGACCACTGTCTGCCCCCATCCCGTCAAAACTGACAATACACAAACCATCATCACTACATACAGCTATCTTTTTATAGGATTTCAAAATGTAGATGAATTTATTAATTTAATAAATAAATCCAAGTATCATACATAAAAAGAGAAATATAATTCATTTTTAAATGCCACAAAACTTTGAGCAACAAATCTACATTACCTATAATCAAAATATTATTACACAAAAATTCAACGTTTTTTGTTCAGCCTTACTTATTAACCTTTATTAAACCTTTAATAACATTGTTAAACACAAACTAAATAAATCCAAGCAGCATGAATATATATATATATATATATATATATATATATATATGTGTGTGTGTGTG
>NW_015651483.1:930647-932858 GCF_001515625.1 Sinocyclocheilus rhinocerous
AGATTTTAAATAAATTAAACAGTAAAAATTGTGTAGAAACAATTTTCACACAGAATTTCACAAATAATTACAAAGAAACTGCAAGTAACACTGAATTAAACATGATTTTTTAAAAAGACTAATGTTAGTATTTTCTTGTAAAATGTACTTCAATAATCTGAGCATACATAAAATGTTCAAATCATTTTTAAATGCCACAGAAATCTTCATTTTGTGTAAGTTAACCTACTGATAATCAAAATATTACATGAAAATTCAGCCTTCGTTGGGCTCTAGTCTGCGCGAGACTGACAGCTTCTCGCGTCGATCTGAATCTGATTAACGAGATTCGTCTCTCCTTCGACCGATCATACAATACGCCAGCGTGTGTGGAGACAAACTATGTTCATTCATATTGAATACATAAAGGTTTTAAACCCATATAAATGTAATATCTTACCGAAACAGCAGGGTTTTCCCTCTTTACCTGCTGCAGTCACGCCATCTCACACCCGGAAGTGACGAACCACAAAAACAAAAGTGCGACTGTAGCGTTAGGTGAAGAGCGCCATCTGCGGACTTTTCCTCAAAACCTCCAGCGAACGAAGAGACCTGTAAGTGCCACAAGATTGTTCTGTCATCGGTATCTCATACAATCTTGTGATTTTAACTATCTGAAGCGTGTGGAAAGTTTTGTTTTTGGTCACAGTTGTAACCGGTGAGAAGGAACTGCTCAGGCGGTCAATCAGGCCAAGGGTTTTCAAACTGGGGTCCATAAAGAATTTTTATTCACTTATTTATTTACAAAATGTATTTTCAAGGTTTTCAAAGTTAACGTGTGTGCTTAACATATTTATAAAATGTGAACGTAAAAAATAATTTTAAACATTCATAAAATGTTATTATTTTATTATGCTTTCAAAACACTGGTCAGAAATCGTGCGATTATTTTATATTTTTCCTCATTTTTTTTTTAAGGAAAAATGTTAAACAGAACAGATTAAAATTCAAATCAAACAGAACAGAGAACGTTAACAATGAGTGAAGTTCTCCTTGATTCTGATTGTAAAACAGCAAATGAAGGATCACTTCACATATTATAATTTTTAACGTCCAAAAAGTGTGTGGGGGATACAACATTAAACACTATGCTGTGTCCGAAACCACTCCCTATCCACTATATAGTGCACTATATCGGGTGTCAGCCATTTTGTAGTGCTGTCCGAATTCGTTCACTACTTTTTACCCACATTATTTATTTACAAAATGTATTTTCAAAGTTAACGTGTGTGCTTAACATATTTATAAAATGTGAACGTAAAAAATAATGTTAAACATTCATAAAATGTTATTATTTTATTATGCTTTCAAAACACTGGTCAGAAATCGTGCGATTATTTTATATTTTTCCTCATTTTTTTTTTAAGGAAAAATGTTAAACAGAACAGATTAAAATTCAAATCAAACAGAACAGAGAACGTTAACAATGAGTGAAGTTCTCCTTGATTCTGATTGTAAAACAGCAAATGAAGGATCACTTCACATATTATAATTTTTAACGTCCAAAAAGTGTGTGGGGGATACAACATTAAACACTATGCTGTGTCCGAAACCACTCCCTATCCACTATATAGTGCACTATATTGGGTGTCAGCCATTTTGTAGTGCTGTCCGAATTCTGAGTGAACTTCATTCCCTATTCGTTCACTACTTTTTACCCACAATGCATTCTGATTTCGAGTGTACAACCGATGTACACTCGCTGAAGCACCATTTCCCACAATCCAATGCGGAGTAGCGACGAGCTGGAAGAGAGAGCGGGAGCGAGCGAGTTTGAATGAGAAATGCCGTTTACATCTTTCTTATTTCTGCTTTAACGTTTATTTAATACATTATTTATATTAAAATATATTATGTGTTTAATGTTGTATCCCCCACACACTTTTTGGACGTTAAAAATTATAATATATTATGTAGGCAATAACTCAGTTTAATATTTTTACTAATTTACTGAGGTGGCATTGTTGTTAACTTACAAAAATGATGATAATTTGGTGGATAATTTAAAGATGTTCGTTAATCAATCGCCTGTAGGTAGCGTATTCATTCTGATGTAAAATTAACGGTCGCCTGAGGGCGCTCTACGACCATTATCTTATCTGAGCTCAAAACGCTGCTCGGGAGAGTTTCAAGATACTAAAAATAATAAATACATAAAATTATGAACATGTG
>NW_015651483.1:932896-941986 GCF_001515625.1 Sinocyclocheilus rhinocerous
AGAGAGAGAGAGAGAGAGAGAGAGAGAGTATCATCTTCCTTCACTGAAAGAAAAACTAGTTGAAAATTGCAGCTGGCAGTGCTAAAAGTCTCCAGAAGGTGGCGACATGAGATTAGAAATTCAATAAGAAATCCATTTGAAGTTTTCTGTGGAACAATTCAAAACAAGCACATTTCAGAAACTCAAAGAAATCCACATGATTCATAATGGCGCTTTATTCAACTAAAAGGTAAAAAAAATGAAAAGAAAAAAATGTTAAACTGGCTTTTAGTAGATAAACTGAAAAGCAGTTCAACTATGATATACTGAAAATTAAAAAAAAAAAAATCTCCAAGCACAAAAGAGAGTGATTTGATCAAAAAGAGCAGTAAACTTCATTTATTAGCACAGTGAGAGCAGCTTCCCACAGGACCAGAGACTCTCAGAGGAAGATGGTTGTCGTAGTAACAACACAGAAGTAGCTCAAGCATCACTAGATCGAGAGAGCAACTGCACACTGCAAATGTTCCTGCACTGCAACAACACAACAGCCGTTAAAATACAGCACTTTAAATCAAGCACATTCACCAGGGAAGAGGAATCCGGCCTCTGAATGAGTTCTAATGCACACTGAAGCCCAGGCTGCTGTCATTGACGGATGAGGGATTGAGCTGCTGCTGTTATTTCTAGTGCTGCTAAAGCCTCCAGAGATTTATAGAGCTGCGAGTCATATTCAGCCTGGCACTGACCGGGCCTTCTAAGAAGAGTGTTTTTAAGTTGGCATAGCTCATGTGTGAATACAAGGTTAGGGTCTTTAAAAAAAAAAAAAAAAAAAACTTTTGAAAGTCTAATTTAAAGCAAATGTCAATTTCTCTTTGTATTCATCTTGATTTCATACCATTTTCCTGAGGAAAAAAAAACGACCCTAAAAATGTCATGTGGTGTAATCAAGAAAAAATAATAATGTATATTCTTTAAACCTTGAATACATGAGTGTAAGTTATGCTTTAAAATGTGTTTTTCAAGGTGAAAAAATTTGTATTATTCTTTCTTAAACAAATATCATGAATTATTATTAATTAATATCATTACATTTTTAAGGACTCATAACACATGACATTTTACAATCTGAACTAACCTTGTCTTGTAATAAAAAGCTCAAATTAACAGATATTTGAAAAGACTTTAAAGATCATTTCACTTTGATCATCGTTTTTTTTCTGCAAATTGGTGACATTACATAACTGATTTGGTGGACAATAGTTTTTCAATAATTATTAGTGAAATAAATGTTAAGTTGCTGCAAATCAGTTACTTAAAATAATTTTTAAAAAAAACATTTTTCTTCATTATGATACAAGGACAGTCAACATTTCTGACTCCCCCCCCCAAAATCAAAATAAATTTTCAATTTAGAAATTAGAAGAAGTTAATTCAAGTCATTGTAGGTATGAACTGCATTTTTAATGTATTTTGAAATAAATTAACAGACCCGGACAAAAAAAATGAGCGCCATGAACTATTAAAAATTGTTAATACAAAAAGGGTCACAGCATCTGTGCATTGAGTGCGTCTCTTCATAAAATGATCAGTAACAGATAAGTAAAGCAAACCGAAAACGGGCGTAGGTGTGGTTAACGTATGAAAAAGCGTTCAATATTTTAATCAGACATGATATGGCTCATAAACGCTTTACAATTGTGTCATTTCAAAATACTTTGCTAGTTTGTTACAAAAATACGACACGTGCTGCATATCAGTGTATTCTTATCAGTGCCTGGAAGAATTCAGTAACTACACGTCGCACAAAAATGCAAACCTATTCGTTCTCTGATAGTCTAGTTATATAGATTTGAAACTAAAAGCATCATGTTCCTGGTTAGATCTGTCACAGAGCAGCAGCTGAAAGATCAACTTCAATCTCTCATTTTATCGGCTTAGCCAAGTAGAAAATGATTGTCTTGAGACATAAAAAAGTGTGGAGGAGAGACTCCAGCTATTATCAGTCCAAGGACGCTTGATGGGAGCAAACGGAGGATGGAGCTGAATATGTAAGGACAGAGAGACAGACAGAGGTGTGTGTGATTTTTTGCTTTTCAGTCAGTAGCAGTAGAGCAGTTATGTGCACGTTTTCCTCTTGTCGTCGAAGAGGCTGCGCAGCAAGTACACCTGGACCCCGGATACGATCACCATGACAACAAGGTTGGTACACGACCACAGGTTGACCCGCTCGCAGTTGCTCTCTTGCAGGGTGCGGTCGCGGGCTTCGAAGGCTTTCAGCAATGTCTGGATCTGAAGACTCTTTCCCAGTCGAGACTTCACGCTGTTGATGGTGTCCTGCAAAGAAACACACACTCTGAATGTGAATATTACTTGCATACACTAACACTGAATTTGATTTTGAAAGAAGTCTATTTGATCGAAAAATACAGTAAAAATGTTGAAATATTATTACAATCTAAAACAACCGTTTTCTATTTGAATATATTTTCAAATGTAATTTATTCCTGTGATGAAAACGGAATTTTTCAGCATCATTACTCCAGTCTTCAGTGTCACATGATCCTTCAGAAATCATTCTAATATGCTGATTTGCTGCTCAAGAACATTATAAGTATCTGTACTGTCATTTTTGATCAATTTAATGTATCCGTGCTGAATAAAAGTATTACGCTATTTCATAAAAAAAATAAATAAAAAAAAATATATATATATATATTTGACCCCAAACATATGAAATGTTCCCACAGTTCCTTTATGTTAGTTCAGAGAGTGTTTTGGAGGATAAAAGAAGCAAAATTGTGTTTTTAATCAGTCTTCTCAACAGATAAACCTCAAATAACTTTATTATGTCTTCAGGATTAAAGGAAAAACAACCAACGGCCGAGACATAAGGAGTCCCACACAAACGTCCAAGAAATCGATAATATCTCCACTCTGAAACAATGGCAGGTAAACAAAGTCAACTCAGAACTCTGACCCAATAGGAACACACAATTTCCTGCACAGATGTGATTTTAATTGGAAAACTTCCTTTTGCTTCCTGAAATAGCTTGTTAACAATTTGTTATAAATAGCTTGTGCAGTCTCAACAATCTGGAGCTCAACACGCTCAAAACTGTGGAGATGACCGTGGACTTCAGGAGAAACCCCCCTGCTCTCCCCCCACTCACCATCATGGACAGCACTGTGACTGCAGTGGAGTCATTCAGGTTCCTGGGCACCACAATCTCTCAGGACCTGAAGTGGGACACTCACATTGACTCCATTGTGAAAAAGGCCCAGCAGAGGTTGTACTTCAAGACCGTCATGAAAACAAATTCCTCGTATGTGAAAACATACCTGGCAATAAAAGCTCATTCTGATTCTGATTCTTAACGTAGAATCAGTTTATATACACTTCTTTCAAGAAAAAGCGTCACGTATTTGGCTAGCGGTCCCCGGTCCTTTACTATCAGACCATTTCACAAGCACTCAGGGTCACATTCACACCACCTGTGCTGCACTGCATGCTGGTAGTTGGCATGCCTTGTCAAGATATCTATATTGCTTCGGTTCAAACAAATGTCACCTTAACTGACAGAATGACTACTGCCATATGCTCCGCGAAAGCCCAAACACTGACATCTGTGAATAGGATAGTTAATTATTCCACTTATTTGGAATCAAAAAGTGGATTTAACCACAATGTTAGTGCATTTCAATAGTGTCAGTGACATATTCATTTACTGAACAATAGTCTTGCTCGTCCACATTCCTTAACAATAGTTTGGGGCTACCACACCTTCTGACCAGTGATTTCCCAATATATATTTCCTGCTGTTCCTGATTACTGCTTACAAATTCTTAAATATCACTTAATGAACAAAGAGCCATTTGTAGCTAAATGTTGTAGCACTGAGTATAACTAGTAAAATGTAGATTGAATATAGATTTTTTATTTTTATTTTATTATATTATTTTCCATATGTGGAAAGATTCCTTGATGTTTCTTGATGTTCTATTTGAACACTGATGGTTTTGCATTAAAAGATATTACACTAAAATTCAAAAGTATGGGTCAGTACGGGTTTTTAAAAAAAATAAAATAAAAATACAGTAAAAACAGTAATATTGTAAAAATATTAGCATTTAAAATAACTAGTATAACTAAGTTTGCTATTTATATATATTTTAAAATGTAATTTAGTCCTGTTCTGAATTTCAGCAGCCATTACTCCAGATTATTTCTTTCTATTATCAGAATTGAAAACAGCTGTGCTGCCTAATATTTTTGTGGAAACTATGATTAATATTTGTTTCAGTATTTTTGATGCATAGAAAGTATGCAGTAGAACAGCTTTTTTTTAACATGATGTCTTTACTGTCACTTTTGATCAATTTAATGCATCCTTACTGAATAAAAGTATTAATAATTTCTTTCTTTCATTCAGTCATAAACAAACAAACAAAAAAACTACTGACCCCAAACTTTTGAACAGTACTATACATCATGCGCTGCCTGAGTCACTCTTGTTTCTTTGGCACGTGTTTTTCATACCATGATATCCTCCAGCTTCATGTCCAGAAGGTCTGCTCCCTGCACGTATGCTTTCCAGTCCTCCGATTCCTCGCCGTCCTCCATATTGTCCAAAATCAACTCAAAGAAGATGACTTTCTCAGAAACTGCACTGAATATATTATCAAAACAGAACATGTAGTCTCCCTCTTCTGTTTCCATTCTGAAGTAAAAAAAAAAGTCACATAAAAAATGAAGAAAGGCCAAGCATGGATAATCAGGAAGTAATTGGCTCAGTGTATATGACTAAACTGTGATTGTGGGTAAAACGTACATATGAACCCCATCAGACTTTCTGTAGTCAGTGGCTATAATGTAACCGCTGGGCGACTGTATGTAGAAGTCCACATCTAGACTCGCTCCATCCAGAACCTGCACACAGACACATAGATTTCCATTAATGATGAGTCAACAGAAGGATCAGCTGATTCTGCCCTCACAGCTTGAAGCTTTGAGCTTACTGTGGGCATGAATCACAGTCCTTTTGGTACTTTTCCTTCTCCCAAAATGACCTTTAGCTCCACTGTGTCACTTCTCCAACTTCAGGATTGTGTAGCAACTTCAAGTTTAATTTTCATAATGCAGCATACTGTATTGCATTAGATCATGCTTGAAAGAGAATTATTGCAGTTCGTTTTGCAACCAGATAATTGGCAAAAATCGGGGCTAATTATGAAGAAAAATCTTTTGTCATGTGTTTTAATTCATATTGCTTACTTTAAACATTAACAAATGCACTTCACACGATTTATACATCTTTGAATTAAAGTTACCTTTATGGTTTTGTGGTATTTTAAGTTGTGCTAACTTAATGTAGAACATTTCTTTTTATTATCTCATATTATCTATTTTCAACTTAATTGATACTACAACACGTATGTAGGCAGTATCCAACAAAATGATGAAGTTATAACGTCTTGCAGTATCACCAACATACAGGCTGGATCAGAGTGAAATCTCCAGATGTAACGTTACCTGGTACTCGATCTCCAGTGAAGCGTCTTTCTTCATGGGCTGGAAGAAGCACTCTTTGCGTCCCGCGGGTAGAGTGAAGGTAAAGTCACTGTCCAGAGACTGAGAGAAAGCGCTGATCACAGACACACACAGCGATAAACACGCCACACACACTCTCAGCACCTCCATACTCCACCGCATCTTCCTAGACTTCTAAAACTATCAACAACCGATGAAAGTTGTTCTTCTGTAAACTTCAGCAGCTGCTCGGGACAGCTCAGCAAACGAGTTTGGAATGCTGTGACGTGAGGACCCCGCCTCACAAACGTAGAAATGTTAATAATCGTTTTTAAATCTGCCAGCACAGGTACTTCCTCTTTTTATAAGAAATGAATAAAAATGGTATAAAATTATGGAACACGTGTTTTACGAGAATGTATTAAATATGTATATACACGTACAACGTACACTGGCATATAACGCGACGTTCTGAACTGTTGCATTGTGGGAAATGTAGTCTGCAGAATGTAGTTCTGCGCTGCATTGTACGATTAGTACTTTACAGTAGTGATGAGAAAGTCGGACTCATTGAAAAGAACCGGTTCTTTTTTCATTTGTATTCAGAGAATAATCATTTTCCTTATGCATAATGATAACACAATAATTTATATTCCCAGGGGGAATATAAAAATATGCAGAGAAATTCAAAAATAGGTATATAATATGTTCATCCAATTAATGTAAAAGATTCGACTCGACAAATTATTCGTGTACAACCAGGCGTCTGGTTGTGCGCCATTGTGCGTCACCCATAGAAAGTTTCAGACGCAATGCTTTTGGCCCTTTACCAGAATTTATATATATATTAGTGCTGTAAAACGAATCGATTAATCGCATCCAAAATAAAAGTTTTTGTTTACATAATATATTTGTGTGTACTGTGTATATTTATTATGTATATGTAAATACACACACATGCATGTATATATTTAAGAAAAATATGTTACGTTTATATATTAAATATATTTATATATTATATAATTTATATGAATATAAATATATACATGTAAATACATGTACATATTTTAAAAATATTTACTGTATGTGTGTGTATTTATATATACTTAATAAATATATACAGTACACACATATTATGTAAACAAAAACTTTTATTTTGGATGTGATTAATTGCGATTATTCGTTTGACAGCACTATATATATATATATATTTAAAATTCTGGTAAAGGGCCAAAACTTTCTGAAGCTTTCTATGGGTGGCGCACAATCCACTAATACATTTTTTCCTCAAAACCTAAAATGAAGTTATTAAAAACAAAGCATAACAAAAAAGTTAAAGGTAGGCTAGTAATTTAACTGTTAAACGGATATTGAAGTATTTAAAGTCTCATGAAGATGAATGTCATATTTTAAACCCCACAAGAATTAAACACGAAGGGGGTTAAATATAACAAAGTAGCTCAATTATTCTCCCATATGAAAGTTCTAGCAATATTTCAAATATCTTATCTTTGAGGTGACGCGTCTGATGACAAAACCTCCAACTCATCTAGACCTCGAGGAGTGGGCGGGGTTAAAGTAATACTTGATTCCTATTGGCTGAGGCCGGGGCAGCAGCAGCCGTGAGCGCTGTGCAGCCGAAGCAACAGCAGCATAAGCAGAAGGGAAGCAGTCAGGCAGCCAGCGCTTCTCAACGGGGGGTTTAAAAGAGAAACTAGCCCAACTGTTCGTTCTGGACCGCCAAACACACCCCCTTACCTTAATACAGTTGTAAACAGTTAGCATTATTAGCTAGTCTTGGCCTCTGTCGTCAGTATTAGAGGTGAATAGATAAAAAAGCGAGGATGTTGGTCCCCGTGGGAAGATAATGAAGAAGCTGCGCGTGTTGTTGCTGTGCGCCGTTTTAGCTCTCCTGTGCTGGTGAGTCAAAATATTTTGTTTGTTGAAATGCTATTATAACGTCTCTACATGTCAAGCTGCGCCATAAAAACACTGATACTTTGGCAACGACATCATTTACCACTGTGTTTCTAATGATAGCTTCATGCTAGATGCTAACGTTAGTTCAGTAGCCTCAGAGGTGGGATGTATTTTTAAGCTTCCTGTCAAAAGACGTCAAATAATATGAGCCAATTACTTTTTATATATCATTTATTATTGTGGAATTGCTTGCATCTTGTATAGAAATATGCTGACAGCCTGTTGAAAGTAGTACTGGACCACCAGCTGTCCACTATGAATGTAAATTGTGGATAGAGGGTACAGAAAACAGACAGCCCTCCATGTATTGTTAGTCTTCCCAATTCTGTATGTGAGCATTTAACAATTTAAATAGTATTTTATGTGTGTTTTTTATTTTTTAAGGCTTTGTTGAACTTTGGCATCAGCTTATATAGTTTAATTTTGTGGCAGCACTTTTTATGGCCATTATCATGAATTATGGTCAGTTTTTATGTATTTAAAAGTAACAGGCTGCTGTCCAGTTGGCTGGACTGCTCGAGCCTAAATTTGCCCTGACCTCTGTAGCAAACGCTGTTACTTTGAGAATGTTTAATGCATTCGAATATGTGCATATCAATGATAAACTGCACTCGCTCTATGTGCCAGGCTGATGTGGCATCCACCGTGTACAGGTGGTGGATTAGGGTTGGTTCACATGGGTGAGACAAGTACACGATTACACCCTGTAATTGTCGGACATCCTGTCAGATTGATGATTTTAATAACGGGCTGATATGCGAACTCACTGCTATTTTCATAACGGCTGATTACAGAGCTTGTATTACTGTGCTTTTGCACAACAATTGATATGCTAGAAATGTGAGACAGAAAGATGTTCGCTTTTGGTTCTAGCAATGTTACCTTGTAAGTAAAGGTAAAAGGAAAAAATGATTTTTAAAATTGTGAGGATGTCTTCATACCTATTGGCAGAAAAAAAAAAAGAAATGGTTAGTTGCTTAAGAATTGCATCACATATGCACAAACGCACAGGCGGCACAGTTCATAAATACCTGTTGTTGTTATTTGGCACACTTTGTTAGCTTTTATTACTCGATTTTTAAAATTGTGAGGATGTCTTCATACCTATTGGCAGAAAAAAAAAAAAAGAAATGGTTAGTTGCTTAAGAATTGCATCACATATGCACAAACGCACAGGCGGCACAGTTCATAAATACCTGTTGTTGTTATTTGGCACACTTTGTTAGCTTTTATTACTTCATTATATTTTTTTCATGTTTGCATGGCTTTCAGAAAAGAGCAACCTGGTAAGAATCTAAAATTAATGTAAAACAACGCATAAACATTTTATTTCCATAATTTGGCTTTTTTACGGAAAAGTAAGCATTACACACCAGAACAGCAAGGGTTTCGCAACATAATCTGAAAAGTAAAATAGCTTAAATTACATGAAAGTTTATGTAGTTTTCTTTAGAATAACATGCACAGATGGAGCGTGCACAGGACCAGAGATTTTAAGAAGGTAAAACGAACGTGTTTTGCTTCAAATATAAAATAGGTCTGGAAGGCCAACCATACATTTCTCAATTGAGTTGTCATTTTATTTTTTACTAATATATATA
>NW_015651483.1:942028-970147 GCF_001515625.1 Sinocyclocheilus rhinocerous
AATCTAAAATTAATGTAAAACAACGCATAAACATTTTATTTCCATAATTTGGCTTTTTTACGGAAAAGTAAGCATTACACACCAGAACAGCAAGGGTTTCGCAACATAATCTGAAAAGTAAAATAGCTTAAATTACATGAAAGTTTATGTAGTTTTCTTTAGAATAACATGCACAGATGGAGCGTGCACAGGACCAGAGATTTTAAGAAGGTAAAACGAACGTGTTTTGCTTCAAATATAAAATAGGTCTGGAAGGCCAACCATACATTTCTCAATTGAGTTGTCATTTTATTTTTTACTAAATATATATATATATATATTTTTTCTTTTTGTAATCTACGACAACCTACATTCTGTGGTTTGAACGACTAATAATAATAATAGTAATATTCTACTGTCAGGCTGTTGGCTGTGGTTTGAGATCCAGTTTCTCTGTTCGACAAGTTTTAAAGGCTAGTTGAACTGATTAAGTTAGGCCACCATCTTTGTCTCAACACGATTTTAGCAAATGGCTGCAATATAACAAAGAGTGAAAAATTGAAGGGGGTCTGAATACTTTCCGTACCCACTGTATATATATATATATATATATTTGACTTTTTTCCTTAATTATTCCATACGTTATAGATTGCAAATCATAGACTGAAAAAAATCATGTAACAGGTCAAATTAAAAAATAGACGTATTTCATTTTCTTTATTGAGACAGTAAATATCCAGATATTGTGCAAGGTCTAGAGGGGGCCAAATAGCGGGGAACCCGCATCTATTGTTACCATCTTTCAGCATTTGGAGCTTTGCAGAATGGTCCTTTTGTATAGTTACATAATTACAAAAATAGTCAGGATATTCCGTTTTTTAAATCTAGTTTTAGAAAAGCAGGATAATTGAGTCATGTGAGAAATTATTACTCTGTTTGATATATCAGTTTTTTTGGAAAGCTTGCAGCACTTGCTCATAAAAGACAGTTGGGTTAAATACATTTCCAAAGTTTAATCAGATTTGCTGTATTGAAACTGCATGTCATGTGATCTCATATTTGAATGATCATATATGCCAGGGGTGGTGAACGTCAGTCCTGGAGAGCCGCAGCCCTGCAGAGTTTTGCTTCAACCCTAATCAAACACACCTGAACAAGCGAATCAAGGTCTGAACGGTTACTAGGAAGCTACAGGCAGGTGAGTTTTAATTAGGGTTGGAGCTGAACTCTGCAGGGCTGTGAGCTCTCCAGGACCGGAGTTCGCCACCGCTGCAATAGGTGGTAGCAAGTGACTCTCTTATATGAGTGAGTCATTTATTCATTTTTTTTTTAAATGGAACAAAGTGATGCAGAACTTTGACTTCAGAAAGGAGACTAGTGAGAGCACTTCTCACATGTGTGTCTCCTGTCCTGCTCTCTTTAGTCTGCTTCTATCTTTGTTGCCACATGAGTGATAGTTTTCAATGGGTAAAAAAAATCAGAAAGAGTTTAGAGGGAATAAAGTTAAAATAGTGAGAGAAATGCACAGCCTGCAGTTATGGGCAGGACATGGTGCTGCTTTGGCACACAATCAGACCCACAGCCAGAGGCTCTTCTCCTCTGCTGCTTATTTTTTTCTCTTATTCTTTCTTTTCCTCCTCCTGTCTATTTCCTTCTTCTGTACTTATAATAGCTGAGAATGTAGCATACTGCTGTGACATCTTCCTCCACACCTCCAGCAACAAAACGCACAGGCTCATATGCAGGCCTTGAATTCTTTGAGACACAAACAACTGTTACCTTTCACAGAACTATTATGAATGCTTATTAAAAATGAACTATGTTTAACTTTGTGACGTCTTTAAATGCTCAACACGTTGCATTGCAAAAACCAAAGATGTCCATGTGAGCTGCAGTGATTTAAATGGGGATGAATTTAAAAACTCAACTTCTCTGAGAGTTTTTTTCTTGTTCAGAATGATTAGCTGTACTAATTGGCTTGTTCATTACTAGTCGTGACCCATCCCCAGAGATGGTAAAAATTTTTACCTGCTAAGCATGTCCCACTCTAAACTGCCCATCACCCACCTTGGGTCTTGGGGTGGGCTTCACGTTGCCTTGGAAACACCACCTCTTGGTCATTGGGTTCATTTTCTCACTTAGCATTGAGACCATACAAAGTGTGATTGTTCTTAGGGCTGTGTGGAAATAAAAAAAACGTTATGATGTCATTTTATTTTTGATAACTAAACAGGTGTGAAATGAAGCCTCATTGTGATTTAAAAAGTTCAGATAATGTTAACCTCATCAGCTAAAACAGGTCTGAAGCTGACATACTAAGCATTTTGGGAAATGTTCTTTTGTTATTTGTAAATGTGAGCACCACAGTGCTGTTATGCAGTTCGTCTGGATAAAAACAAACCCTTCTTGGCACTATAGCATGGCCATAAGAGGAGGGACCCCATGTTCCCTATATGACTGAGTACACAGTCTGCAGTGATGTCAAAACTGGGGAAAGACAGCCCGATCTCCCGGCAATTCGTACATATTTTACGAGGTGGCTATTTCGTATGAATTTGTACGAATGACCTACACCTAACCCCGCCCCTAAACCTACCCATCACTGGGATCTAGACAAATCGTACAAAATCGTACGAGTGAGGTTGTATGAATTCGTACGAATTAGCCACCTCGTAAAATATGTACGAATTGGCCGTGATATAGCATTGGGAAAGACAGAAAAACCCTTCCATTATAACAGGGGTGGTGAACGTCGGTCCTGGAGAGCCACAGCCCTGCAGAGTTTTGCTTCAATCCTAATCAAACACACCTGAACAAGCTAATCAAGGTCTGAAGGGTTACTAGAAAGCTACAGGCAGGGGGGTTTTAATTATGGTTGGAGCTGTACTCTGCAGGGCTGCGGCTCTCCAGGACCGGAGTTCGCCACCGCTGCATTATAACCTTGTACTGGCTTTCTGAGTTTGCATTGTTTTCAGTCATTGATTAAAGGGGTCATAGGATGCCCATTTTCCACAAGTTGATATGATTCTTTAGTGTCTTAATGAAAAGTCTGTAACATAGTTTGGTTAAAATTTCTCAATGGTAGTGTAAAAAACACCTTTTTTACCCTGTCAAAAACAGCTCTTTTCACAACTTGTAAAAGTGCATGTAGCATTATATGACCCCTTTAATGAACAGTGAGCCGATCATTCAACTGCTGTTTAAAACATGGGAATGTCAGCATATTGTATGTTAACCTCTCCTCTGTAGGGAACCTTTGTGTTCACTCTTCTCAGCATGTAAGTGTGGGCTGACATTTCAACTCGTACTATGTGTTGACTGTAATTGAGCGCTGCAGTGATGACATATTTTTGAAGGCTAAGTTAGCATTAGCTTCCTTCCCTCGACAAAAAAAACAAACTGTTTTTCCATTGGCTTTTGGGATATTTGCAGAAAAAAAATAAGCTCTGTGACCAACAAAAGTTTATGCTTAAATACAATCAGCAGAAGTAAAAAGCTAAATGTAGGCTATAAACAAACCTCATCATGGCCACCATTAAGCTTGTGACAAATCTTTCGGTCTTTATATATATATATATATATAAAACATTTTCCCTGAAAGTTTGAGTTGGAATAGTTTGCAAAAGTGTGATTATAACCACAATGAGGCTTTACCTTATGATGATGACAACCTCTAATCCCATTTAGGTTTACATAAACTTTTTACATAAACTTTCATGTAACTTTCATGTAATTGAAGCTATTTTACTTTTCAGATTATGTTGTGAATCCCTTGCTGTTCTGGTGTGTAATGCTTACTTTTCCATAAAAATGCCAAAGGGTAAATAAAGAACTGTTGTTTCAATAAGTTTTGTATAGTATTTTCTTTACTCTTTACTTCAAAAACTATGTCTAAAAAGGGTAATATTGTGTGTATTTGAGATCTGAGATGTGGGAACGGTGAAGAGAGAGGGCAAACGATTTGCATGTTAGGTCAGGATTGCAATCTAATCAGCCAATATTGTCTTAAATAGCCTGCATACATAGCACTTCATCTTTAATAACATGGGATTTTGACCAAATATATTCAATCTTGAGTTCTGTAAAATGTTGCAACAAGATGTTAATTTATTTTTTTGTGTGTGTGAGAGAAAAATAACAGTTTTTGGACATAACTTTAAAGTAACTACAAAAGATCATGTAAAGTAGGGCTGGGAAAATAAATTGATGCATCGAGAATTCGATTCTGAGATTTTCCGAATGCATCGCGATTCTTTCTTGTATCGATTCTGAGCTTAGTTTTGAACAGCAGATGGCACTGCATGCTTTAGAAACGGCTGTACTCTGCTTGTTTCCAAATCCTTACACACACTTGAACCTAAAATAATCATTCATAAAATTCGAAAAGGTTGAAGCGAATTACAAAGGTGTTCACAGTGGCTGTGTTTACATTAATCTCGCGTCATAAAAACATTCTGAGTAGGGGTGCTCCGATTGATCGGCTACGATAACTATCGGCCGATAATCGCTTTGGGATGATTGATCGGCGGTCTCTAAAAAGGCCGATCTCAAAAAAACGATCTCAAGCTGATGATGACTGCCGTGAGAGGTTTGACACGACAAGCGGCATGTGTCAGTCTCTGTCTGAAATGTCTCTGTGTGAAATAATTATAATTATAATATTTCTTCATTAAATAACTTATAAAGTAATTTGAAAACCTTGTGTGAGACGTAATTTCACAAACAGCGTGAGTGAATCACCGCGTGCGTGCTCTCTCTCTCTCTCTCAAAATGCGCAAATGGCTTCAAATCACCACACATCGCGTCTATAATGTCTATATGTCTATAAGCGAGCTGCCCGCTGCACAGTTGACACAGGAATTGTCACTTGCACAATTGAGGCAATGTCACATCGTCACTAAAGTTTATAAATTGCATTACTTTTTAATTCTGGCCAGTGTTTAACCATTCAGTGTTCACGCGCTCTCCTGGAGACCGTGCGCTCATGCACACACTTTTAGATAAACAAGGCAAAAATTGATGGCAGGTAGGAAAACAAAGTTCTTTATGAACCGCAGGATTGCTTGTAATAAAGATTCTGCATCGATTTATCGTCCCAGCCCTAATGTAAAGCAAATATCTTTAAAATAAATTTTGTGTGGAGCATGCCCCCGATCCGCGCAATGTTCTCACCTTTTTTTCCCCCCTTACCTGTTTGCATCTCTGAATAAAACATTTAATTATCTTGAGGTTGTGTTCACCACAGACCTTATTTCAAGCATTTCTGTTAAAAAAACCCATTGACTTCAGGACAATGCCAAAAGCGCTAAAACACTAACTCGTTTCTTGGTTTTGGCCAGCAAAAATATGTCATCCCTGCACCTCACTATTTGTTTTAATCAAAATTGAATATTTATTTGCATGATAATTTCTTCTATTTTTACTTTTACCTTGTAGCGAATCAGCTCATGGGGAAATATGAATAATTAATCATAACTAGTTATAATTAATTACAAATATTTAGATCCGCTGTAGATATTTACTTGACCTCTCAGGGTCAACTGTCTGTCAATTCTAAGAACGTTAATTTCCTGGTTAAGGGAAATAACTTTCTTACTGTACAACTCTACACAGATGCAGACATCCTGGCATCCAGTTTATTGGGTGAGGGGACTGTGACGATTTGTTAATCTAATGAATAACTGATTTGTTAAATCAAATGAAAAATTGTGTGTTTGATTGGTCCAGACGCTACAACCTTTTGTCATCATAATGTTCGCTTAAAGGTAATCTTTATTATAGTAATTATTAGCAGCCAGAAAAGTTTCATTTTGTTGCATCCATGAGATATTGTCATAGTATTCTTAAACCTAAAAAAAAAATAATGCATTTGCACACTAAAATAAACCCGCATAAGGTAATGTTTAATGTTTTATGTTTGACATCTCCGCTCTAGCCGCTCTGCATGTTGCAGGTAATGTTTGCTGTGTTTCCTTTCTCTACTTGTGTAGGTGTTTGGTGTTAATCTTACTATTCATATCACAGATTGTGTGATGATATCATTCTTAAAGTGCCATGCATGCCCTTCCTAATAATTTTGAAGCTTATGTGATTGTTTAGGCTATACCTTCAAAACGTTTCCCATTGTTGCAGCTGGATCTGCATGGCACATATAGCAGCATGAGGCTGATAATGATTTAGCGGGATAATACTTTCAGTCTGAGCTCTGAGTAGTAAGCAATGGCGTTATATAATCGAGTATTAGATAAGAAGGATTGAATTAGGAAGGCAGCTGGTCTGCCAGCCCCTGTGCTTTGTTTGCTGGTTTGTCATGGTATCGTGTCTGCTATTGTGTGAAGCAGTAGCTTTATTGATTGATGCTAGTAACATTGTATAATCATAGAGCGTAGGTAGAATTGGAAATCACTGATCCATGCATATCAAGTGTAAAATGACTTGGCTTGTTCCTCATCCAACTGGTTCCAATGTACCCTGAAGACAGAACCCATTCTCCGCAGCACTGCATGTTGTAACAATTATTTAGTGTTGAGTTTTACAGTTTACCTTATCAGTTTTCAGTTCATGCGGCTGTTTCATAATTTGACTGATTTAAATAAGTCATAAAGAAAATGAACATAAAAATGATTGGTGAAGTCCTGCATACATCACCAGAGAGAAGTCTGACATTTCATCAGAAGATCGTGTTGTCATTAGGGCCTTTCGCACCGCGGGAACCTTTTCATAGTACCAGAACTAATTGTGGAACTACCCACTTTTGGGCGTTTTCGCACCGCCGGAACTTTAGTACACACTGTCGTTGCGAATGCAACCCTTTAAATGGTACTGGGAAATAGTTCGCGCAAAATCGTCCCAGTACTTTAGTACTGTACATTTAGTTCTGGAACTAAAGCGGTGCGAAAGGCCCTATTTTTTCTAGTTGAAATAAGAGACTGCATAATCAGTGAGTGAGCATTGATTTTGGGCTAATGTGGCTTGTCTACAATATCCAGCATTTAAGGCATTAAATAAAACAGCTTGTTTACTTACACACTTCCATGTAAGAACTGTAAATGTAAAAATTTAGTTAAGACTTCTTCAGGAATAATCAAATTTGTTCTTACAAGTTCTTACAAAGTAATTCTGCCCAATTCACAACACATCTACATATTCCTTTGTTTTAACCTCATTCTAATTTTAGGAAAAGAGCGGTATGAAAGTCCTAAAAGAGTGACCATGTGCTCAAGGTTAGTTATTCACATAAAACCTGTCCAAACCATGTCTATATAAGGGTTTTCTACTCCTTTGCTTTACATCCTTTTGTCACTCTAAGGCTGCGTTTACACTTGGCATTAACATGCGACCTGTATCTGGATGTTGTCCACATACACATTGAAAAGACAAGTGTAAACGCGCTTCTGGTTGGAATGTTATCCGATCAGCGTGTCCTGGTCCAGACTCCAGAGGTAGTAGAGGACGCATTGTGATCGGATCTCAGTGTAATCCAGTCATCATGTCTGCAAGACAAGAAAGACGGAGAACAACAGGCTGTGGAGTGCTAGTGAGACTCGTAGACTTATATCTTTGATTTGTAAAATGTCCCGTGACTGAAAATGCTTTTCAAAAGAAAACCCACCACTTCAGGTTGACTTTGAACCGGGCCACTCTCTGCAGACTTACTTAAATATTTCGCGGGAAAGAGAGATCCGATCGGTTATCCTGAGAGAGAAGTCAGTTGATGTTGCCAAGTGTAAAGTGCCGTATTCTGATTGACTGATGATCCGATCCGCTTGATCGGATTAAAATTGACCGCATGTTAATGCCAAGTGTAAACGCAGCCTAAGCAAACTTATGTGACTCTTTCGTCTGAGAGACGCACAGCAAGCTCCACGAGCAACACCAAGTGTGCGGTCTTCAAAACCAGTTCAAACATAATAAACACCTTTAATATAGACCCAGATTACAGACATTAACCAGCTGTACATATGCATATCTGCGTTGTTATTCAGAGAAACCTCACAGCTCGAGCTATAATACTGCTTTTCTTAATCTTTCACTATATATGATGAAATGCATTTTAAAATGAAATATCCATGTATAAAATTTCATCTTAACATGATTATAAGGCCACCCAGAGTATGAGATTTTTGCATATGTGTGGTTTCAGTTGTCCTTAAATTTTTTGTAAATTTAGAATACATTTCAGTATGAAAGTTATTAGTGAATCATGATTTGTTTGTGAATAAATCTGCATTTGTATGTGTGCATTACAAATCTGTGCATATGCACACTTGGTAAATAAGACCCATTTTAAGTGGTTCAAAACACCATGATATGGTGTTGTGGGTGGTTGTCCAGTTATGTGGTTAGGGTGTTCTGTGTGGTTGCTAGGTGGGTAATGGGGTGTTCTGGGTGGTTATTAGATGATTGCTCATTGGCCAAAAGAGTCCAGCCCAAAGTCTCTGTGATTATTCTGATCCCTAAGATATGTCTCTTCCCTTCTTCAGCTTAAGTCTATACACTACTGTAAGGTTGTTTGGGAGCTCTCGGTTGAGTTTGCTCTGTGAGGGGCCTCATTTCCTCATGCACAGACAACCGAGCAGTCATGCTTTCAGTGAAATTATTTTATTATATGCATGTGCAAGTTAAAAAGCCATTTGTGCTGTCTCTTACATAAGTCCATCCCATGAGAGCTGTAACAGTGGTCTTGTCTTTGGGCCCTAGTTGTCATATAAGCCTAACTGTTTTTAGCATGTGGATGGGTAAGAAATATCAGTGTGCTGACTGCTTGACTCAGGGGGAGAAAGGATGACTACCTCAGGCTGATAGGATGGGGGTTGGTGGGTATGTGAGAAGTGCAAGGACAAAGATCCCGTCCTGTGTCAGAGGCGTTTTTTCAGGAAAAATTAGAAGGTTGTCCTTTTGGATTTGGATTTCTTAGAAGGCACCTCTTTGTCTTGCTCATCTGGTATTTTCACTGGAACATTTTCTGGTTCCTCAGAATTTCTCAGTCCTAGAATTTCAAGAGAAAAGTGCAGTGTCAATCCCTGGTGTTCATCTGTTCAACAGTCAGCTGTTCTGAGGAACTGTTCCTGAACACCAGCCTCCTGTTTGAGTTGTGCCATAGGTTCTGCTTGCTTAATGATGAAGGAACCATTCATAATGAATTGTGACAGCATAAGCTGTATGCTGATTCAGCACATCTCTAATTTAAACAGTAGAATTTGTTGTTCAGCCTAATTTGTTATTGCCCTAATCTTGTAACTAGAGATGAATCGATAAACTGTGTGCCCAATATTTTTGAATGATATTCACCTTTTCTACTCAGTCTGTCATTGGTTCTGTAAATGCCTTCATTTGGTGGGTCTCTAAGGCATTTAACATTACACAAGTGTTCAGAGCAAAAAGTAATTTTCTTAACTTTGCATTACTACTACACACTGGTTATTATTACACAGATTGCTAGGTTATTTATGTTATAAATCAAGTTCAGCATTGAGCTACACATAATGTGACAGAACTTTCATTTGCTTTCAGTTTCAGCAATGCTAAATTAGGTTTTGTGAATATATTTCCTTAATATTCCTAAGTAAAACAGCCCTGTTTGCTGTTGTAAACATGCCATTTTACTCCATGGTGTCACGTACACTTATTTTCCATTTACTGATTCTCACTTCCTTGTCTTGTTGGTGCCCATGCCGTGGGTCATGGTTTTAAGCAGAGTAGTTATTTTTTTAACTACGAGTTGTCTTTTCTTTAATGTTCTTAATGTCTTATCCAGTGAATTAACACAATCTGTAATGTTTGTATCTTTTGTACTAGCTCATTTTATTTATAAATAACACATTTTTGTATTGTAACACAGCTGGCAAAGAAGACACTGTGCATTATGTGAAATGTGTGTAATTTAATACAGATTTTACTGATTCATTGGTGAAAAATGTCAGGACAAACACTCCTTAATTAGAATAAAACAAAATAATCCTGTATCGAATAAAATAATGCTTTAAATCTTTGACTCAAGAGGCGGAGAAGGAAAATTGGGTTATATTTAATTAAACTGTGTTTTCATGGATGTGGACAAACACGTTTTGCTGGCACTCAGACTGGCTCTGTTTTATTCTGCCTTCACTCATTTGGTTTTCTTTTCCAGAGCCAGATAGGCCTATTATTGTATCTTCTCTCTCAGTCTTTGTATCTCTCTTTTCTGTCTCTCCGCCTGTGTAAGCAGTTAGATTAGATCCTGTCAAGCGTAGGGGAACGTCTGAACTCGCCGCTTGGGAAACAATTGGATGAGTGGACCGAGCCAGACAGAGGCTGTCCCCAAAACATCCCTGGAGCCATGTCAACTTTAAAGGTGGGGTA
The DNA here is from genome assembly GCF_001515625.1 of Sinocyclocheilus rhinocerous. Lineage (NCBI taxonomy): Eukaryota > Metazoa > Chordata > Actinopteri > Cypriniformes > Cyprinidae > Sinocyclocheilus > Sinocyclocheilus rhinocerous. Next base: position 952,349 of record NW_015651483.1, read on the forward strand.
AGCGATTTCTGGTAGCCAATGTTGGCATTTGAAATCACCAAAACAAACACGCCCCTACCCCAAAAGGGTCTCGCCCCTATTTTGATAGCTGCGCCCCGCACATACGTACGCAACCCAGGCAACGATTAGTTCTGTGAAACAAAGCAAAACCAATGTTATACCGTGTCTACACCGGACGCGAATGGCGCGACAAAATACTATAGCACTCATTATAATCAGTGATGCTGTCTACACCATATAGATATATATATATATATATATATATATATACATATCTATGGCCTACACTGGATGCGGCGCAACACGACAAATCCCGACAAAAAACTGCTGCTGCGTTCTATTTATGACGTATTGACACAAATTTCAAATGATTTTCAACGGTCGCGTCCTACTAGATAGACTTTAGCTGTTGCGGCGCAGACACGGTGTTACTCACCTATCAAGAAGAAACAAAGCAACCTCGACGTCCGATCGCAGGCCTTTCACTCCTTGAGTTCTCTCCAGCGCTGGAAAGCTGATCCGATATTTACACGGGTCCTACTTCTTGCCTTAAGCCTTCTTTTGTTCCGCAGACGTTTTCCTCTTTTGTTTTTTATCCGCCATCTCTATCTTTCTGTCGCTCGGCTCGGCTAATGTCCGTCCCGTGCACTGAACGCTCTCTCCTCCACATCATGAGTAGACACGCCCCTTACTGCTGATTGGCTACAAGTTTGTTTTGCTACTGGCCCGAATCAGTTTTCTAAAGCGTTTTTTAAAAATCGCTTACCCCACCTTTAATACCAATGTTTCCTTCTCTTCTATGAATAAAAACCCAGCACCCGCTCTGTAATCAAATGATAGGAAGAGAGAACAGAACAGGGTGTTTTTGGTAAGCAGAAGCAATGAAACAAAAGTTTCAGTTTAGTTTTCCAGATTTGAGAGAGCTTTGTGGGATACTTTATTGTTTTGGTGTATGAAGAGTGATATTTTGCAGACTTAAAGTCCTCTGTGGGAGACAAAACAGCAACATATTATGTGTAATATATAAATGGCACATCAGCCATGGTCGGTGGGTCTGGACAATGGATTTATTTTTCCCTGGGGCTAAAATATTGCACCTTTTATTATATATGCAACATAAGTTAGGTATAAAACAGTTCAATATTTTGGATGGACTCAGTGGACTGAGCTTCTATCTGTCATAGCCTTGTTTTTGATCAGTCTAGCTACTTCTAAGTTTATGATGGTTGTGGTAGTCTTTCTATAGCCTATCCCCCACTCCGTCAAGCACAGGGCATCTTGTCTGTTTCTTTCTACCCTACACATACAGGCATTCTCCACCCCCTCCTCAGATTGTGTACTTGGACATTTTGTACTAATCGTAAAGAAAGCAGAAAAACCAGCCCATGATGAGTTGTGAGCGTTAAACACATATGTTTACATTTATACACCCTCTACAATTCAGTTAGCAAATAGGCATAAAAAATATGAATTATAGAGACCTGCTGAAAGGTCATAAAAAGTTCAAGGTGAGTGGCTAGCATTATGAGTCCATTAAAGAATACATGCGCAGAGGACCAGTGGTAGTTCAGTCTTTAAGTGATCTAAATGTTTAATGCCTGTATATTGGTCTGCCAAGCTGTTTGCAGTAGTAGACAACATTTAAAGTTGTCTCACATCCTCTTTCATTAACTCAAAACACTTTTCCTCTGACTGATGGTCTTCCTGCAGATCAACTGCATTCCCAATTCCAACATTCCCTAAAGCCACTGATCGTGCTTTCAGCCTTCTGTTTTCTTTCCTAATAGTTGTTCCTAAATCCTGCAGCTAATACTTAATGCTCTTTGGAGTCTTTCCAAGTCATTTTTTATTAAATCGACTGCCTTAGAGAGTTGTAACATTCATACTTTCAATAAAATTGTTGGTCTGTTTAATTAAGTTTGTTTAATTGTATTTGTTTCCACTGTAAACGTTTAGGCCTTATACTCTGCACCCAGTAGGCTGCTTACAGTGTGCAGAATATGTTCAGTGAGCTTCTGTCAATACGTGATGGCATTAAAACCAGGATACAGATTACAGTTTACAAGCAAATAACTGGCTTAAAACTAAGTGCATCCTCAGTGACCATCAATTTTCTCCCTGCGTACTGGCTCTTTGTGAAAGCGTATGAAAAAATTCTACAATACAATAGTAAGTGCGATGACGTATGTTAAAGTCAGTTCATTTTTTAATGCACTAAAACCTGCTTGTCTGACAAACCTGGGCTTTTCTGTTTTGTGGCATCATGTTAAAGAATTTTTTCAACTTATGTAAGTCCACTGGACTGCAAGTGTCCCATTTGGGACAGGGCCATATTGCCTGATCACAAGGTCACATTTCTGTGGTCTGTATGCCTATAGTAAGTCTTATGTCAACATGTTGAGCTGTGGTGTTGAGTTTCCTCTAGCCGAGTTATGAAATGCAGATCAGATCCTGTGTGCTGATCAAGGATGTGGCAGGACAAAAATAGATATTTGATATTTGGGAGAAAGAAGGACAATGGTTAAATGACACTGGTGATATATTGTCTTCTGTTTAATGTCAAAGTGCATTGTGAATTTGTTTGATAACATTTTTAAAGTTTGTTTGTTTCTAACAAAAGATGATTGTTAAATGTTTTTTTAATATGCAAATAAGGGACAGAATAACTCTTCACCTAAACGTGGAAAGGCATGATGGTCAGGTTTCTTTGTTATCAGTGCTCTAGACTCATTCTTCCCACTGGTCGCTCTTTTGCGACTAACTTTCTCAGTTGGTCGCACAAGCACATAATTTGGTCGCAATTTTATTTATTTATTTATTTATTTTTTGCTACAACATGGGATTAATCAATGCATGCTGATGAACTTTTATCATAGTTTATAGTTATATGGTAACGAAAGTGTTCAACATTCAACCCGTTCTTTTTCATCAGTATTATTTGTGATTTAAATTTTGTGAACGGGAGTTCCTCTTTTACTATGTTATAAGCCGAGCTTCATGCGCTTTCGCTTTCACTTTCGAATTCGCGATTTTGTCACGTTTTACAAGAAAAGATAATTGTCTGTTTTGCTTGTATCTATACACCTTTCACTTTTTAAGACTAAAACAAAAGATGGATTCATTGTTATTCTTAATTTAAAAAGCACAACAACAATAAAACAGTAGGCTATAAGGACAAACTAGATTACATAACGTTTATTAACAAAAACGAATAAGTCGAGGCATGGCATAAACCACATGCTGTATTTATTATATACTGACTAATAAATTACAGAATGTTTAGCAAACACTGAGAAATCAAATAAATAAATAAAAATTTAAAGAAGGCCTCCATAGCATAACGTGAGGTGAACAGCAAAGATAACAAGCTTTTTAAAACGAAAACAAAAACAAAAGTTAAACTAAACTGGCTGTCGGTGACAGGACTTCCCACAAGTATACCAACCATGTACACCTTCTCTGGTTTGTGAAGCGGTCTTTTATTTTACTTTAGTGTGAAAACCAAATCCTCCGTCTGCCATAATTTCCTCAATATTAGCGTCATTTTGCCACGCGCCTTCTGCAACACTCGCTATATGGAGCAGATGCTTTGGAACAGCGCAGACCATGCATTCGCACAAATGCAACCATGTCAAATTTTAACTCGCGCATTCTCAAATAATTGTCGCAAATGCGACCATTTTGGTCGCAGTCTAGAGCCTGGTTATTGTCATGCAATTGTTGTTGGGCTTAGCCTGAATCTCATTTGGAGATGGGATTTAGATACTGTGCTCTTGTTGTCACACCATACTTCTGGCATCAACTAAGGGTTCATCTTATTGGAAAAAAGGTTAGCATGAAAACCTATATGCTTGGCAACAAAGCACAGAAACAGAAGCATTTCATTTCAATCAATGGCTTTAACATTCTGAGGTGAGCTAAAATCATCACTTCAGTGTATTTTTGAGTTGGCCTAAGCAGGTGTTTTGATTTGTAAAGCAGACCTCATCTGAAGCAGATCTCCTTGTTGTGAATTGTTCGTGCCATGCGAGTAGAAGATGTGATGCTGCAGTGACTGTACACGCATGATGAGATCCAGTGCTAGTGTTTTTATCCAGGCCTGAATAAGCCTGTGCTCTGTGATGTGTCTGCTGCAATGGTCAGGTTGCATTAGCTGCATGAATGCCTAAAACTTATGATTCACTTTGCCTTCTAGAAACTTCAGCCATTATTTCACTTAGTGTGCTTCTCGGTTTAATGAACTGCACCCCCCTTAGGCTCCCACAATGCTTTGCACTCTCCCACAACAGTCTGCACGTGGTCATTATATGCGACTAATAACATGTCCCTGTCTTTAGGGATGAGTATGTCTGGATATTTTCCGTTTCCAATGTGACTTCTCATGGGACAAAAAAATACATCATATGGGTTATTGTCTGATAATTACAGCCATTTTTCAGTATTGGTAGATATTATATATTTAGTTCTCCATGTTCATAATATTGCGCATTCACTTTTAGCATTTAAAGCAGTGGATCTCGACCTTTTTGATTCCATTGTTCACAACAATATTTAAAGTGGCCATGATTTTTACGGTTGTTGCTGAAGGAAAAATATTGTTGATAATATACGCACTCATTTCTCATTTCTACCCAATAAAATATTCTAAAGCTTGGCATAACTAGAAAAATCATTATGCATATTCAAATGTATAAAATGCTCATGGAGTTGTAAGATTTTAATTTTATTAACTTTTTAATATTAACTTTTCCAGGTCAGCCTACTTCCTAGAAATCAAACTTATTAGATTTTTTGTTGATTTAGCTTAATGTATATCATTAATTGTTTTAATAATATTATTATCTTAATATCGACCATTTATAATTTATTGATTACCATATCAACCAGAATTTAAATATCTGTGTATCTCTAGTCCTCATCTGTTAACCCGTTCAACTAGAATAGATGATACCTCTTACACTGATTCCCGTACATACATCAAACAGCATGTCAGTCATTTCAGTGAAGTTTATCATCACCTCAAACATGAGCCTCCGAAGCCTCTGGGATTTTAATAGCAGCATATATGTCACAGCGCCTGTGGATTGATAGCCTGACTCACGACTTCATTACATTCAGCTTCATTCTATTCTCGAGATGTTGGGTGAGAAGGGGAGAGATTATGTTACGATGTATGGGTATAAATCCTCAGACTTTTAATGACTTCATTTCCAGCCCTGTCAGCTTGAGGGCTAAGGCGTCTTCCGCTCTGGCGTTTGCTCTGTGGCAGAATGCTTTCGTCTAGTCACAGCATTGGCCTACTTTTTGGGAGAGCTCTGGCTGCGTGCCCCGCAAGCCTGTTCTTCTGTTCCTCCCCTGGCCACGTCGCTCTGTGCACATCTGAATCTGTTGATCTCTGATTTCCCTCGCCTCAGTTCATTTATTATTTATCATTTCACTATTTACCGTCATTCAGACCATCCCTCCCTTGTTTACAAGAGACTGCGTTTGTACTGTTTAAAGAAATCTGTGGCTGTGATTTAGCATGTTGAGATTATTAGTCTCCTTGCATTCTGGGCTTAGGAGTATGTGCTTGTGCATTTTATGTGGCAGGGCACACTCCAAAAATTAGCATTTGTATTGACATTTAGTGTCCAGTCACCCTGTTTTCACTCTGTGAACCAGATGCTGTTTAGACCTTGTTTTTTTTTACCTTTTAATGTGCCAGATGCTCCGTTCCTGTGCCACATAGGCAAGTCAAAGTCAACTCAACGAATGCATAACAAACAGATATGGATTTCTCTTCCTCATCAAGCATTTGCCCATTCAAAATGCTGTCATTTGTTTGAATTATAACGTTGCATGAAAAATAACCTTTGAAACTCACCTGGTGATGTGATTGGATGAGGTCACCGGTCATAAATCGGTCAAATAGCCATGATTGATATGTGGACATAGGTTATTGATAAATATATATACTTAAATGTAATTGTTAGCAAATCTCAAAATAAAAATCTATTTTTCATATTGTACATTATAATGATGTGTTTCCTTAATTGTAGCGTTTAAAGCTATTGAGTTTTGAATGGTTTATTTTTCATTTATTTAGAAAAAAATGGTATAGGATTTCTATCTTAGTCATCTATCGGGTATCAGCACATGAAAATAACTGTCTTATTGGTATCATCCTGAAATCTAATGTGTGTGTGCATCCCTAATCTGTTTTCGTTTGAAAGTTTTGTCAATTGTAATGTCATTGTGGAGGTATTCAAATGGGTGCTAAATTGGTTTGCTGGTGTGTGACACCAGAGGATGATTCAAAATTTTACTTTAAAACACTTTTGGATTCTACATCTCATTTATCAACCAATATTCACTTATTCAACCAGACCAAAATCACAAGATGTGTCTTGAGACTTTCTCTTGCTGCCTAATTTTAGACACATTCAAAAGAGTTTGCCCTGGAGGCACAATGTTATAAAGAAAGCCCTGTTGTTCACACGGTAGCCACGGTTTACCGCAGCGTCAATTTACAGCCACTCCCTCCCTGAGTGAGAACTGTGACAAATGCCTGACAGCACGCAGGACGTTTTTTCATTTAAAAACTCACTTAATGCCTTTGTCTGCCTTTATGTAGGATCATGTAGATCACTTTAACTATTTCATCACTTCATGTGTCATTGTGATTTCAGGGTTGTGTAAAAGATAGTTTCCACTATCACTTATTTGCCTTATTTCACCACAGATGTTCTTTGCCAGCTCTCTGCTGTTTACTCTAGAGTGCAAGAATTGTGCTGCCGGAAAAGATTGCTCATGCCTTTGCCAGAAGAAGACATTGCACTGCATAGGCCTGGGCGATAAAACGGTATCGATATTTATCGACGGTACACCTTCTTTGATAACGATATAAAAATGTTTGATATAGTGCACAATATGTTTTATTCCTTTTCACTGTGTCTCTTATGTTTTTACATGCAATGTAATTTACGAAATTATATTTGATTTATATGAGTTAATTTAGACATAATGCAGGTTTTTTTTATAGACATTTATTTCTTTGCGTTCACAATTTAAATGTGCTGCATTATTTTGCTCATTGCGCCCTCCTGTGGCCTCGGGAGACAAGCTAAAAGTTTCATTAAGACCTATTTAATCTGCATATAAAACATTAGAAATTAGATATTTGTTTAATTTTTATTGTGATTTTGACTGTTAAAACAAAAAAATCAATAAATTAAGTTAATTTAAAAATACAGTGGTTAAATTTAAACATTTTTTTCCTAATTGCTCTTTGTTTTAAAAAATGTTATAAAAACTGCATTGATGTTACTTATGATACTTATATATTTATATTCCTGATATCAAGGAAGTGCCTATGAATCAACAGTCTGGGTTCAAGCATCAGTTTAGAGCAAATGCCAATTTAGGACAATAGGTTTCTGTTCAAACTCTTTCCTAATGAGAACTTGTGTACGAGACAAATACTTTTTCCTTACTTAATTTACCTAATTTAAGTTTTATAACCATGTTAGACGGATATATGAACACTTTTATCTTTGGTAAATAGTGGCTGTATAAACAACGTGCCACTTCCATCAACCATAAAAAGCAACCACAGTATTTGCATGAACATTCATCAGTAATTATTTATGTACACTTTGCTCAAGTCCAGGTGCTCTGTTTCTTTTGTATTTGCACTAGTCAGTTTTGACTATAGCATGAATTCTCTCTCTTTCTCTCTTTAATGAAATAGGGCTAGGAATACATTAAAAGTGTGCTTTAGCTCATTTAATGACATTCCCTGGTAGATGATGTGAAGTTTAATGGCATTGTTGTTTAGGATTGTTGTACAGTTGTGGCTCCTGGTCTGTTCTGGCATGCAGAATAGGGCTAAAGCTAACAGGAAATGTTTGGGGGATTTTGCTGGGTGCCTGGCTTTTCTAAACCTACTCATCCAGACAGGCTGAGAGAATAAGCACCGCCACAAAACGAAGCGATCTGTCACATCAAATGGAGCACCAGCTATTTGATTGCCATTATTTATTGTCTAGTGTCCCGTCACCCATTTTCTGTCCTGGTGCATACTTTCTGTCGTGAACGACCTTGCTATTTCCCTGACTTGTTCGGACAAACCTTCATGTAGTGATGAGATGGTCCACAATGACTGCTGGGTTGTGATATATTGATTGTTTGCATTGCATCTCAAACTGAGTGTTTCTCCTACGATTTGGCTTCTTACTTGAATGGTGAAGTGAGGTGATTGGGACATAACCCAACAGATCAACCTTCACTTGCAAGTCTGCGGCCATGAACTGGTTCAGATAAACATGAATGCAACTGAAACCATCAACATAATAAATACGTTGATGGTTACCCACCGAGACTGTTTATGTGAATATGTAGCTGCATTGAGACAGCTGATTCCTATTTTTGATTAGCACTTCAAGAGTTCCAGTTCCAGCTGACTTTCTGAGAAGGGTGTGAAACTGATCTTTTGGTTCAACAAAAGAAAAATGTGTTTATACATGAACTAGTTCGTTATCTTTTCCCATATCTTGTCCTAAGGGTGACAATGAAATGTTTGATGCACATGTGATATTTGTTTGATGTAATGGAAAATTAAGCAAGAAGTCAGCCAACGAAATGGCTGATTTGTCAATAATTCTTCTGTAAGGACAAAAACTAACCTAACACTAAAAACGTGTACAATTCTGTTCAGAAGTTTAAATTAGGGATGCACCGATAGGATTTTTTTTTGGCCGATACCGATTTTAACAAGCAACTATTGGCTGATTCCGATACCAATACCGATATTGGTCAATTACATAAACCAGGGCTTAAAAACGGGAAAAAAAATAATGTTTTTTAAAATGTCATTTATTTCAGTGATGCAACGCTGAATTTTCAGCATCATTACTGCAGTCTTCAGTGTCACATGATCCTTCAGAAATCATTCTAATATGCTGATTTGCTGCTCAAGAAATTTTATTTATTATTATTAATATTATTAATGTTGAAACTGTTCTATTCATCAAAAAATCCTTAAAATGTATAACGGTGTCTTAGTTCTGGCGTTGTCATCAGCATCAGCTCTTATGTGTCTGCTCGATCCCTGCTGCTGTGCTTCCCTGTAAGTGCTCTCATAAAAAAGAGCTAAATGTGAGATGATATTCTCCCACTGAGTTCCCATAAGCTTCCTGTCCAAAGGAAGAGCAACAGTAACTCTGATATGCTTGTGGGCCACATGGCCTCCTGTGTCATGCTGCTTCCCAACAATGGAAATATCATAACATTTATTTCCCCCCTATAGCCGCTCTGCTCTTTGTTTGTGGTTATTTAACATACTCAGCATCACTTGAGAAATGGAAAAGGACAATATTTTAAACTCGAGAGGGCAAAAAGCCAACATGCATAGACGTTTGAGCTGCTGCTTTTTTTTAGTTTAATTACCCTTTTTGTGAAGAGAATATAAACATCTTTTTTTCCTCTCTTTTTTACGGTAAGGGTTTGACCTGTTTTCTTGTCATGACATGTCTGATGGTTTTTGCTGTGGTGTAGTAAAAAGATATTTGGCTACTAGGACTGGATTCAAAATTGGCATCATAAAGTATATGTATCTTCTCCAAACAGGCCTACAATGAGTCTTGTGTGATATGGAGGAATCTAAGTTTTAAATGTTAGTAGGTTTTGATCTCATTCATCTGTCTGTGGTGTTATTTTTGACATGATTCCACCCTGATGAATCACTCTGTTTGACCTACATTTGAGGTTTTTACTACTTCCTCCACCTCTCTTCTGATCCTCATTCAGTGCTGCTTTTTACATGAAGCCAAAATGATTTCCATAATTAAAATCTGTTGGTGTGTGCCAATGAATGTACATATTTACATATGAAAAAAGTGGAAAGAATCATGGCGAGACACAATAAGCACTGTACTTTGTGCTGTGGGCTTAACAGCAGCTGATGACATCTGATGCTTCTGCTCATGTCATCTACAGATGAGCTGGAACGGACATTTACGTTTAATTCTTGCTGTGTCTAAATTGTATTACAAATACGGTTCGCCTTTTCTATAAATATTTATTACGTGGCTCATTGGAGTACTTCATTTTGGTAAATTTTTGTCTAATAACCACTATAACTCATAGTTGTCCCAGGCAACTCATATCACTCTACACCAGGGCTTGAAAACGGAAAAAAAATTCAATCGGTTCACTCCGAGCAGAATTGATATTTTAACGTTTCTTGTTCCTGCGTTCCTCTGTATTATTACCGTTCTGAAACCGGTTTGAGAAGAAGAAATACCGGTTAATAACGTAATTTTTTAAAAACAATTTTCTTTGCCTATAATAGGCTAATAATAATAATAATAAAGTACAGCATTTTCTTTACTCAAAAAGAAAAAGAAAAAAAAAATCTGGTATCTTAACCCACTGCGCTTATAGTCACAGCCAATTCAGCATCATCTTTTCTAGATTTTGGCCAAATGTAGGCTACTAAACAATTTTTAAAGACATTAAAGTATTTTTTAAGATTAAAAATATTTGCTGCATTGTTTAAAAAAAACGCTTCTTGTATAAGATTGCGTTTTGAGAATTAAAAAAAAAACATAGCCTGAGTCACGTAGGCTAGGCTCACGTCACATTTTATTATTCCATTCAGAAATAATGTAGGCTAAAATGCCGGTAAAGCAAAATGTTTACAAACATTCTAAACACAGTTATTAGTTTCTCTCCACAACAAATCCTCTAAAGTTAAAGCTATGCGTTTAGGCTATAAAAACGTCAATCCAAAAACAAATTAATTTAAGGTGAAACTGACGCCTACCTCTCTCATTCGGCACGAATCCAAATGTTTACATATTCGCGACGTATCTGGATACTAAAATATTATTTATTATAGGCTAGGCTTTGTACTTCTCGCATCAATGTAAAACATCATCCTTCACATCGGCTATATCAGCACAGTGAGGCAGTGGTCACGCTGAACGCAACAGATTGTACAACGGAGCAGTGTAATACGTTTCTTTAATTTATTTAAGTTTCTGTATTTTATTTTGATAATGAAGAGGCTGCAATGTGGCAAAAATATGTTGTGTCTGTGTGTGTGTGAGGCGCCGGGGCGATATGGTCATACAAGCAAGACATCATTCAAAACTTTTGCAAAATAAACTGTAAATAAATAAAACTGTAAAGCTTTTGTAAAATAAATAAAACTACTTTCTGCCGTCTAGTTTTCCTTTCCGAGAACTTTGGATCGTGTCAATGAACCGAAACTCAACACATTTTTTTCTTTTGTTTTGTTAATCTGTCAATGATTAAGTGAAATATATTTAGTGTACAGTATATGCCTATATGTTCCTTTTTATGTAAGCCTATCATTTTATTCTGTTTTCTCCATTCACAGAAGCGCTGCAGGTGTGTGTGATCTATTGAATCCATCTTACACTATCCTCGGATAAACTCTAATGATAAAGTGATAAAGTGACGTGACATGTGGCCAAGTATGGTATCCATACTCGGAATTAGTGCTCTGCATTTATCCCATCCAAAGTGCACACACACAGCAGTGAACACACACACCGTGAACACACACCCGGAGCAGTGGGCAGCCATTTTTTGCTGCAGCGCCCGGGGAGCAGTTGGGAGTTCGGTGCCTTGATCAGTCGTGGTATTGAAGGTGGGAGAGAGCGCTGTACATTCACTCCCCCCACCTACAATCCCTGCCGGTACGAGACTCGAACCCGCAACCTTTGGGTTACGAGTCCAACTCTCTAACCATTAGGCCACGACTTCCCACATGGCGGGGATGCATTGCCATGGCGACTTACCTATGATGAATTTACAGCTGAGCGGGCATTTCACTCGTTGGATGCGTCAGTGACACATTTGCAGGCCGTACTACTTGAATTCCTGATTGGTTGACAGAAAATTTAAAATCTTAAATGGAACGATAAAATAACATTATTAACCGGTTAATGGCCATTTCAAATTTTCGATTCTGTTCAGAACTATAAAATTTGATTTATTTTCTGATTCTGGTTCTGTTCCTGTCAAAATTTAGTTTGTTTCCGGTTTTCGTTCCTTGAAGCGGTTCAGAGCCCTGCTCTACACCCTCCTGCTTCTCAAATAATTCAATTTTAGCTCAAATCAATACTTAATGAATCATTTATTTAAGTATGTTACTGACTTTGTAGCAAACATGATAATGTATAGTTAGCTGGTCATTAGCACAAAGATATGATCACAAGACGGATCACCCTGTCTGGTTTATTATACAAGCACAATCATTATCGCACATTATCCAGGGGGTACTCAACTGTTGCTCTAAAGAAAACTTCTTCACATGATAAACTTTAGGCTTTCCAGCAACCTTTTGTGTGGACTCAACCATTGATAAGACAGTTCACTAACAGTAAATCAGCAGTTCCCTAAATCAGCAATCCGGAATCAGAAGCTCATTTGCATTTAAAGAGAAGTTTCTGCTTCCACTCAAAATAGGCATTTTCAAAATGATATAATAAATGATCTGTGGGGTATTTTGAGCTGAAACTTCACAGACACATTCTGGGGACACCTGAGACTAGGGATGTTAATGACTAATTGTCGATAAGAGATGCAATCGATTACAGCTATCGATGGTCGATTAAGCAGTTTAATTTTGGGCTGCATGCGGCTCGTGCGCAAAACATGTGCAAGCGGTTGTGAGTGACGGTGATGGGGCTGGATCTTTGGCGAAAATAATAGCAGGACAGATCATTCCTACAACTTGTTAATTCTTTCCTACGACTTATTAATTTGTGGCCACTCCATGTTTCATTACTTTGTTCCCTAGAAAACCCATGATTTAACTAAAATTAAGTTGAAGGAGGAACGAATTCTTAATTTATGGCCACAAAATCATTTCATTTCCCCCTGCATGTTTACCACAGTAAGAGATGCGAAAACAGTGATTAAAAGTGAACGACAATAAAATCAACCTGCAAAATTAGAGGGTGAGATGGTGAGGATTTGGGAAAAGAAACAAATATTACTAAATTCTTGGAAATTCGTGACCAAACGGCAAAACAGAACACAAAGCCGCATATGGCTTTAAATGTATCGAGATGCATGAATGCAAAAGCATGGTCACAATGTAACATTTGCCTGCTAACCCAATATTTCTCTTATAAACAAAGCTTTGTACCTCACTTGTGTCATAATACTCACATAAAAAATGTTTCCTGTGAGCGGCAATGTGTTTTGCCATAGCACCACCGGTGGAAGAGCTTCACTAACTGCACGGCGCAGCCACAGGCTCCCTAATTACGTTTGGGATCATTTTATTTTAAATGCCAATAGAGTGGGGGAACTATGACGTCACTTTGTAGGCGGATCGGCTGTTAGCATCACACTGGTTCCCTCGACAAAAAGCCAATGGGATTTTCCCATAGGCTTTTGGATTATCGCAAAAAATAAGCTCTGTGTTCAATCATAGTTCATGAAACTTACACGTTTTGTCCATCAAGATAATCTTCACAAAATAATATAACTTTTATGAATTTTGAAGCCAAAATAAAAGCGCCAGAACTTTAGCTTAGACTATAAACGGACTACAGCACCACGGTAGCTCGCCTTCAACGTCACCACCACGCTCCCGACAACTTTTTCAAACTTATTTTTAACACGTTCAGTGAAAAGGATTTACTCTGTATATGAATTTTAATCCACGCTATAACTTTTCATATAAACTGGAATAAATACAAAACTAGAGACAAACTAAAACTGAAATGAGACATTAGTAATAAACAGTTTAGTGAATAAATGAAATAATCATAACTAAAGGACATATGAAAGCACGTATTTCTGTACATTTCGAAATAAGGTGCATTAAAAGTGAACAAATCTTTGATTAATATGAATATTTTATTTAAAAATGTGTCTCCGCGTACTATTCAGTAAAATTCTAGTACATTTAATCTATTAACCCCTTAGTGGTCAAAGATCGGCGACGGCCCCAGATTATTGTTGTTTCACTTTAACAGCACGTTAAACATCACACTCTTACTTGATCTGGACAAACTGTGCATCAGTAGAAAGATTAACGACTCTAGCTTCGATATTTGACCACTGTTTTGATAGAACAGTGATGTTGTGACAGTAATTTATGTCAGGAGTGCAAAATAATAAATCTGTATGTGTCAGCAGCTCATTAATCCTTAGTGCGTTTTATATTGTTCTTATTAGTAGAATTCAAAATTACATTAAATAATACTTGATTATCATATATAATGCTAGACTGACTGATGTTAAGAATTGACTGTGCCATTTTACAAACATTATATATACAGTATTACTATAAAACATTTCAAAAGTTTTTTTGTTTTAATTTTGATGATTAGAGCTTACAGTAGGGTTGTGACGGTGAGGAAATTTTCCCACCGGTTAATCGGCGTGTGACAACACCGGTAATACCGGTATCACTGCGGGGGCGTTCCCTCTTTTCCTCTCTTTCCTTCGCTTTTAAATAGCTTGTTAACGCGGCGTGCGCATTTTACTTTCAATTTGAAATAGCAGCAATTCGGCGTAAAGCAATTGTTCGTTTTTAGTTCGTTTGAATTTTCCCTCTTTTCCTGGCTTTTTGCGGCTTAACACCGGTATCACCGTCAGCACCGTCTATCGCGGCAAGCCTAGCTTACAGCTCATGAAAGTCAAAACTCCAGTATCTCAGAATATTCGAATATTTCCTAAGATCAGTAAAAAAAGGATTTGCAAAACAGAAAAGCTCAAGTTCTTTAAAGTATGATCATTGTAGCATCTGCGTAGAATCATGCATGATCTTTGGGCTTTATGGCTTAAGAGACCCTTTTAGCTTTTGACATTTGCATATAAATTACAGTCCTGGTCACAGACGTTACACTTATATGGGTGCTAGGCGTGGCTGACTCTTAACTTTTATAAAGAATATCTCTTTGGATTTGAGACTTTAGTCTTTGCAACTTTACAGATCTTTATGCACCAAGAGCTTGTAACACTCCAAAGAGAAAGGAAAAATTTAAATCGCATCATATGACCCGTTTAATGAAACTCAAATGTAAATATTCTAATATTTTGACATACTGGATTTTTGACTTTCATGAGCTGTAAGCTCTAATCATCAAAGTTAAAACTAAAAAACTTTTGGAATGTTTTACTTTACATGTAATGAATCTAGAATATATGAAAGTTTCACTTTTTGAAATGTTACAAAAAATAACTTTTTCATTATATTCAAATTTTTTGAGATGCACGTGTGTGTGTGTGTGTGTGTGTGTGTATGTATATATATATATATATGTGTGTGTGTGTGTGTATATATGTATATATAATATACATACATACATACACAGACACACACACACACACACACATGCATAAATAGTATATCAGTCTGGCGAGTGAAAATTTACTAGCCAATGGCGATTCAATTGCCAAGTTGTCCGTAGAGGGTTGATAACATAAAATCGGAGGGGTGTAAAAACCTTCCTTTTCCTCTGTTGTCTTATAAACATAATTTTACAATAGGTCATTTATGTTTTTTTTTTTGCAATTTTTCCTTGTTGTTTCATTATGTCTTAAAGTGGGTGTGTCTTTACTGCTGTGACTTGCCCATACATGCTTTCCTCAAGTAAACACCTAATTACAAGGCCTGATAATAAGGAGAAGAGTCCCATCAGAGGAATTACTTGACAGTGGTTAATGTCTGATGTTAAATGAGGGTTTGACCGTACAGGCCGAGGTGCTGACAGTGTGCTAACATGAGCCTGCATGTGTACAGGTTCTCCTGACTCCTAAATCTAGTCAAGGTGACGCTCTCAAGTTACTCTGTTACCATCTGAAACGAGAATGAGACAGAGAGTGTGTATAATGACAAGCCCCAGCTGTTGTTCATTCTCCAAAAAGTCATCTGACAGCTTTCTTTGGAGATCAGATGCATAGTACAAGATCTGTGCCATGATTTTACCTCCCATGTGGATCTATGCTGGTGGTTAAATTAAACTGGTAGGATTAGGAGGAGATGACTATATGATTAATTGATCAGTTTGGTGCAGAGTGTCAGTTAATATTCCTTTTAGATACTGCTGTCAGTGCAGTGTGCATTCATCATTTCCAAACATGGCATGTTTTCGGTGCTGAACGGACAGTGTGATTGTTGCAAGGTGGCATAAACTTGGCTAAATGCAGCTAAAAGCTAAACACAGAATAGAAATGCTATGTAGGGCCCTGTAAAATTTCATTTTTTATCAAATTATGTTTACTATTTTTTTTCTTTATTTTTTTAATGGTTTCATTAAATTTTAATTCAAGTTTAATACGTAAACCAAAGTCAATCTAATGTCTAATCAATTGAATTTATACAACTTTAGCAATTTAGTAATTTATTAAAATTTTAACAATAATACGGCCCTGTGCAATCTTTTATTTCATCCAAATTACTTTTTTTTTTTTTTTTTGCACCGCCAACAAATTCATAAAACGTCAATAATTTTAAATCAAATTAAATAAAACTAGTTTTTGTGGTTAAAAGTAGCCTATAAATTAAAACATGAAAAAATCTTTTGATTTGTGTGATATTCCTTTTTTATTAACTTGTACTACTGTTATTTTTATTACTCTAAAAAAGAAGAATACATTTAACTATGCAATAGTAATAGGGGTGCTCCGATCAGGATTTTTGAGGCCAATCACCGATCGCCGATCACAGAAAGCAGTATCTGCCGATACCGATCTTTTAAAGCCTTCTTTTTATAATTTATAACTATTTATAGTGATACTCCAATCAGGATTTTTAGACATTTATTCAGGGCCTGAATTTCATTTTTGAAAATGGGGGGAATTCCTCTCTTAGGTGACTCTTGTGAGAGGGGAAGCAGCACAGACTGTGCTTTCACACAGGAGTCCGCTACTGATCTGTGGCTGTTTACCACAAACACGACATTTATCCATTAGTTTTGTTTTCAAATCCAAACATTGTCACTGAAAATGCTTTTTCAGCATTGCAATTCTTTTTTTACACAGTACAGTAATGCAATCTTTCACAACGGACAGTGTGATTGTTGCAAGGTGGCATAAACTTGGCTAAATGCAGCTAAAAGCTAAACACAGAATAGAAATGCTATGTAGGGCCCTGTAAAATTTCATTTTTTATCAAATTATGTTTACTATTTTTTTTCTTTATTTTTTTAATGGTTTCATTAAATTTTAATTCAAGTTTAATACGTAAACCAAAGTCAATCTAATGTCTAATCAATTGAATTTATACAACTTTAGCAATTTAGTAATTTATTAAAATTTTAACAATAATACGGCCCTGTGCAATCTTTTATTTCATTCATCCTAATTTTTTTTTTTTTTTTTGCACCGCCAACAAATTCATAAAACGTCAATAATTTTAAATCAAATTAAATAAAACTAGTTTTTGTGGTTAAAAGTAGCCTATAAATTAAAACATGAAAAAATCTTTTGATTTGTGTGATATTCCTTTTTTATTAACTTGTACTACTGTTATTTTTATTACTCTAAAAAAGAAGAATACATTTAACTATGCAATAGTAATAGGGGTGCTCCGATCAGGATTTTTGAGGCCAATCACCGATCGCCGATCACAGAAAGCAGTATCTGCCGATAAAATTTTCTTACGTTATCACAAACTTACCATTGAGAGGAATAGTTAGCTCTACTGCCTTTTCTTTTGCATTTAAATCTTTATTTCAAGCAATCCTGCGGTTCATAAAAAACTTTGTTGGTAACACTTTATTTCGATAGTCCACTTTAGACATTCTATTAACAGTAAGTAACTTT
>NW_015651483.1:970178-970457 GCF_001515625.1 Sinocyclocheilus rhinocerous
CTTTTCTTACGTTATCACAAACTTACCATTGACAGAAACAGTCAGTTCTACTGCCTTTCCTTTTGCATTTAAATCTTTATTACAAGCAATCCTGGGGTTCATAAAGAACTTTGTTTTCCTACCTCCACGAGTGCCATCTATTAATGCCTTGTTTATCTAAAAGTGCTCTTTCCCTTTAAACCTAGCCAAAAAGCCATATGTGTTGACTCTGAAACACAGTAGACTTTAATAATATGCATTTATGGTGTAATTACTACATTTTTGTGTCAATCCATGTTT
>NW_015651483.1:970515-972073 GCF_001515625.1 Sinocyclocheilus rhinocerous
CGATCTCTGCACTGCTGCAGACGCACCGCTCCTGGAACGCACTGCCTGACCGCAACTGTGTGCAGTATGCACGCTTTATTAATCCGTTAACATGAGCGCGGAAAAAATACGCACCACGTATGCACTGCAAACGGAGTAATGTGAACCTGGCATTATGTGTGTGCTGCTGCGAGTGTGCATGAGCGCAGTCTCCAGGAGAGCGAGCGAGCGCTGAATGGTTAAACACTGGCAAGAATTAAAAAGTAGGCCTAATGCAATTTATAAACTTTAGTGACGATGTGACACTCCCTCGATTGTGCAAGTGACAATTCCTGTGTCAACTGTGCAGCCTGCAGCTCGCTTATAGACAGACGCGATGTAGTGATTTGAAGCCATTTGTGTATTTTGAGAGAGAAAGCGAGCGCGCGCACGGTGATTCACTCAAGCTGTTTGTGAAATTACGTCTCACACAAGGTTTTCAAATCACTTTATAAGTTATTTAATGAAGAAATATGAAGGTGAGTACCTCACCTTCAGCGTTATAATTATTTCATTGCGCCGGACAGAGACTGAGACGTGCCGCTGCATGTCGTGCCAAACCTCTCACGGCAGCGTCATCAGCTTGAGATCGTTTTTTTGAGATCTGCCTTTTTAGAGACCGCCGATCAATCATCCCAACATGATTATCGGCCGATCAATCGGAGCACCCCTAAATAGTAATATTTCTGTCAATTTCTGAAAGTTAATCTATTGTGTAACATTCCTGTGCAATATTTGTCCACTCACTGGAGCCTTTAGAATCTTTTCTGTTATGTGCAAACTGTGCAATAATGTGTGCAATATGATATTTAATAAGGCTTAAATTTAAGTTTGTATTGGTTTGTGTATTGTTTGTCTTGTATTGTATAGTAATAACATACTCTTTTTTTTTTTCTGTATTACAGATGTTTAAATAACATGTGACTGCACTTGTTAGGATTGCGAAAATTTCACTATACTTGTATAGTGACAAAGCATCTTAAAGTTTTGTTTTGACAGTTTGGAATTTTACCAAATTCTGTGACATTTCATGCTATACATGAAGTTTTGTGTTTTCCACATCACAGAAATCATAGGCCTTTTTTATGTGTCTCTACAATTGTGTTTTGCCACGTAAAATCTGTGTAATTATTAACTGGCAGTTTCATTCATAGTTAATTTCTCAACCTAGTGAAGAGTGAGGTAATAATTAGCCAAGCACAAATGCGGTCATTGGAATAGAACTAAACTTGAATTAAATTCTTGAGCACATGCTCTGATGCATTGAGCCTTGGTGCTTATGTAGATAGACCATGCAAGTTCAAATCCTGCTTATTTTCCTGCTTAAATAAAATGCATAAATTATTTATCATAATTGCTATTACAATTGTTAAGGATGATGTGTTTATAAAAGTATTGTACATAGTGGTTAAACGGATCGTAGTTGATCCGTGATCCGTACGGACCAAGCCCCACGGTTCGGCACGCATGTGATCCGCGGATTAATTGCAAAATTGAACCATAATAGAGTATAAGGTTATCATTTGTTCTATCATTTGTT
>NW_015651483.1:972114-993711 GCF_001515625.1 Sinocyclocheilus rhinocerous
GCATGTGATCCGCGGATTAATTGCCGGATTAATTGCAAAATTGAACCATGTTTATCATTTGTTCTATCATTTGTTCGTATTTACACAAGCAAGCGAATTTTAAAGAATTCCAGAGAGAAAAGGCGAAAGGGAACTCGTTTTGTTACTTGCGCGGTGTTCTCTAGTACGCGCACAGCCGCACACACATGAAGCTCGCACACGCGTTTCAGACGGGGCGCGAACACCGAACTGAATCCTCTTCTGAATCCTCTGAACAGACACATACACATAAAATTATGACAAAATACCCATCTCGACAATCATTCAGTTAACCGCAGTCAGTTATATCTCAAGTGAATGAAAACAGATGTTAGACTAGTTTAAGTGTTTATGTAGTATGTTGGACTAGTTTAAGTGTTTATGTAGTTAATAAAGTCTTACTTGTATCACACTTGATGTTGTTCATTGTTTGCTCATAACTGGAGTCACTTAATCATTCAGATTTATGCTACAAGCTCTTTGTAGAATTGTACAGTAAGAAAGTTATTTCCCTTAACCAGGAAATTAACGTTCTTAGAATTGACAGACAGTTGACCCTGAGAGGTCAAGTAAATATCTACAGCGGATCTAAATATTTGTAATTAATTATAACTAGTTATGATTAATTATTCATATTTCCCCATGAGCTGATTCGCTACACATTATATCGGATCCGTGCATCAGGTCTTAAAGGGACCACGGCCTATAAATACTGCTGCTGTCATTAATGATCATCAAACAACAAAACAGCTGTGATAAAAATGTATATTCAATTTAATCAATTGAAATATTGCTGATCCGAAAAAATGATCCGATCCGTGGGTCAAAAACCGTAATGTGATCCGAACCGTGAGATTTGTGATCTGTTGAACCACTAATTGTACAAAGCCCTGAGTTGTTAGACTGTCAGCACACTAAAACCTTATCAATGAAATCAACATTATAGAATTACAATGGTATATCATGGTTCAGCGTCTGCAATCCTGACATGTCTTTAAAAATTATCCAATTAATTTATTGTGTGGACCCTAAACCAATCAAATTCATTAGAGAACCCCCCAAATAGTCTGGAAATCTGTGGTTTTGCACATCACTAATACGAACATAAGTTCCTCACCTCTGTTGACCTGACTGAAGTCATAACAGGTATGAAATCCTTGCCAATGAGACACTATTTCTCAACTAAGCTTGTACAGCATTAGACTGTGTTAGTCTGTAAAACCGTGAGAATGAAACTATTTCCACGAGAGCTCTGATGTAATTGGCTTTAGTCAGAATAACTTTCACCATGCTGGAGGATTTACTGTAAACGGAGTAAACAACAGAAAAAGACATAATCTTGCATCTCAGCCGTGCACATTTCTTATTTGCTATGGTGGAGCGTGTATGTGAGAGCAGTGTCATCATGAGCTCTTACCACCTTGAGAGAGTGTTAAGAGAGTTTTTATATCACATGGTATATTTGGTACATGTAGCTCATTTCCATGTTTGGGAATCTTACGTTTGTCTCTGTGTGTTACAGGCACTCTTGTCATCATGTTTATTGTTCAGAAGAGATCTCCTCTGGCCCAGGACTTCCTGCACAGGATGACAGCCGTTACACAGCGCAGGAACCAGGGGCCGACGACAAGGTAACGAAAAACAATGACTCCACGCAGTTACCGACTAAATGCCTCAATGACTTGCTAGCAGTTGAACTCTTCTCCTATTAGGTCTTTGAGTGTGTGTGCTTTACACCAGTGAGATTTAACTCTGTATTGTGAAATGAGAATCATATACATTTGACCTTTAGAGAAGAGAGATTCTTTAGCTGTTGTGTAGGTTTGAGTAGCCCCTGAAGTTGTGCAATAGTTCCTCATTCAAAGTGCAGGCTGTTGTTGACACTGTCTTTCAGCAGGCTAATCTATATAGGGACTTGAAGACAGGGGCCCCAACAAAGACCCTCCTCCTCTTGTGTAACCTATAGATTTAAGGCTGTATAGGGGTGTGGATTCTTTTGGTTGTCCAATATTTCTTAGTGGCTGACTGATTAATCCCAGTTTAGCTTTTGTTAGCATGCTATCTTTAAAGTTAAAGAAGCATTTGAATGTTCAGCTAAAGCGTGAATCTGTAAACTTACCCTTTTTGCACTTCAGCACATTTTTTCCCCCTCCGGCAGTCACAAAAGTGTTTTCTCTTTGCTCCTGACAAACTTGAACGATAGCTGTTTGCCCTTGAAAAACATATCTTCCACCCTCATAGAAACAAAGCCAGTTCTGCCAACTTATCTGTTGTTAAAAGAATCTCTCATCAATCATGTCATTCCAAACCCCTCTGAGGAGCACAAACGGATTTTCTGCACAATAATCACATTGCTCTCAATGAAACCGCAAAAGTACATGTGACCAGAGGCAGTCAAGCTCCAAAAAGGACAAAACAAATGGCATAAAATTGTTTGTGTAAGAAACTGACCGTGTAACCCTTTCTTGCTCTTTATTTAGATGTTTTACTCATAAGTAACATTGTTTTTCTCTTTCAGGTTGAAGAGGAAAGGGCGACACACACTCAGTCATCGTACGACGTGGGTCTGGAGACAGAGAGAGCTGCACTAAAGGAAACATCATTGCACTCACAAGACACCCTGCACGAAGAGAAGCACAAACAGGTGCCAGTGCAATCTAACCATCATATCTGTTTTCTTTTATTACATATCTCAACCTTGGATGTGACCCACACATTTGACATCTTATATTTATTTCAGTTGACTTACTTTTCTTTGACTAAACTCTTTGCATAAAAACAATAAACCTTTGGTTCATTATGAACAACATCATAGAGTAATCAGTGCCCGCCTGATTTTGGTTCCAGAAGTATTTTGAGAGATTTAGAAAAATGCAAAATATGCATGTTTATACAAATATTAAAGTAGATTGAGAACTTGGGGAGACTGACTCATTCGCAGTGCTTCATGACAGTAGGTGGGCACTGAAAAGCTCTTTTGGTGCAATTTGCTTGACACAATTCTCTGAAGGAGATTTTTTTGCATAATCATGGGTAATGTAATTTTTCACCATGAACTCTGTTAAACATGATTATTTAAAGTGAAAGTTCATCCAAAAATGAAAATTCTGTCATTAATTACCTTCGTTTATCTTCGGAACAAAATTATATATAAAAAAATAAATATGTTTTTGATGAAATACGAGAACTTTCTGACCCTGCATAGACCGCAACGTAACTAAAACGTTCAAGGCCCAAAAACATAGTAAGGACATTGTTAAAATAGTCCATGTGACATCAGGGGTTCAACCATAATTTTATGAAGCTACGAGAATACTTTTTGTGCACATAGAAAACAAAAATAAAGACTTTATTCAACTATTTCTTCTCTTCTGTGTCAGTCTTCGACGCACATTTACTATGTTAACAATGTCATTACTATGTTTCTGGGCCTTGAACATGGTAGTTGCGTTGCTGTCTATGCAGGGACCGAAAGCTCTCGGATTTCATCAAAAATATCTTGATTTATCTTTGTTAAAATTTTTGTTCCGAAGATGAATGAAGGTCTTACGGGTTTGGAACAACATGAGGGTGAGTAATTAATGACAGAATTCTCTTTAAAAAAATAAGTTGAAATAATGCAGGCTGATGGCTTCAACAAAAGCATATACTGTCGATTAACAACCTTGTAACTCACAGTGGGTCTGTCTTGAACTGTTTTTCAGTTAAAAATCAACTCCCTTATGGAGAAAATGAATAAGATTTACTGCCAGAATCAGACTCTATTGCTGTGATCTTCCAGCTCATGTCTGCAACCAAATCATAGTCAAGATTTTTTTAATAGCAAACCCTTCTTCTGTTGCTTAATTGTTAAACTCTTTATCTGTGTTTCTGTCATTGTAGACTGTGAATTTGGAAGAAGTGTTGGAGGAGCCGCAGATTCAGCTTGAGTCTGCTCTCCCTGAGCTAGAACAACAACAACAACAACAGCAGCAGCAGGAGCAGCAACCAGAACCCCAGAGCACCCAACAATCAGACCAACAACAGTCAGCTCAGCCACCAACACTTACACAGCCCCAAACAGCACCGCCACTCTCCCAGCCCCAGCCAGACCCTGAATCTCCACAGGCCACTGCCACAGAGGACCAGGCTGCCCACGCCTCCGCTGCTTTAACCCCCCCACAGACTGACCCACACGGAGAAGACCCGTCTGCACCTCCTGCTGAACTCCAGAAGAGCCCAGAGTCAGTCTCACCTACCTCAGTCACCTCCTCCGAGAGCTCCTCCAGGTGAGTACAAGCACAGCCGTTTGGGAGAGAAGAGGGTGGGAACTTTAAATGTTTGTCATTTCATTCATTTTGTTTCATTTTTTTAATTTAATTTTATTTTCTTATCGAGTCATTTCTGTGATCCATTTCTGCATCCAAACTTTTAACCTGAATCAGTAAAGCATACAATCATCACTTCTTGGACTTCATATGGCACCTACTTTGGACGTTTTTTCAACTGCATCACAATGGATCTCACCTTCTTTAGTAGTCCGCTATGACTTGTTTTCACCGGACTTGGAGCGTTTACGAATCTTCCATTTCAACAAGGACCGAAAAAAAACAATATCACTTTGCGATTTAAAATGTAATAAACCAGTACTTCAAGAACCTCTATGGAGCCCTGGACAAATGTTCAGTCCATACGTGGAGCCAGATTACTTTCTCTCTCTTATCCTTTCTATCCCCCTCCCTCTCTCCATTAGTATTCCTCTCCCATTCCTCTCTATTTTCCTTTCTCCTGGTGTAAACCCCATTTGATTTCTTTCCTTCAGTGGACTAGACGTTCCGCGTCCTGATGCCCCTGTAGAGAACTCTAGTGCCAGTCAGTGTGAGGTGGGCCCTGTGCCCCCCTTCAGCCAGTCCCTTGGCATCACGCTCACCAGGTGAGTACTGAGCAACAGGTAAACCACAGGTTACATGGCAACATTACGGTAACTCCAGTACTCGCGTTGCATCAGGTGACTTGGTAACCAATGGTTAACCAAATAACGGAGCTGCTTCAGGCATATCAAGCCAGGTCTTCTCTTGCTCTTTTTTTTTTTTTTTCATTTCTCATTTCATCATTTCATTTTTGGCAGTTTGGTTTACCACTTAATTTTTTCCCAATGCCATGATGCACCATTTTTAGTGCTTGTTTTGCTTGTCACTTGCATTTATTTAGTTTTTTATGTGTAGCAATACACTAAGGTCACTTTCTTTCCCCACCTTCTCTCTGCTGTGTTTTCTTGCTCTTAATAGTTTTGTGGAGGAACATGCGGAGAAGCAAGCAGAGAACCAGTCTGCCACATTGGGAGTACAGAGTACAGAGACCAGTGCTGACCCGACTGCCACTCTGCTCCCGAGTGAACTGGACCTCACAGAGCTGGGGCAGACAGCCAGTATCCCTCCACCTACAAAAAGCCAGCAGGTACACACATGCTATTTGTCAGACTAATCTAACATGGCTAAATAATTCTAACAGTGAGAGAGAAAGCAAATACCCACAAGAGGCTTTGCATTACTTAAACCTTTAATACATATGACTAATGGCATAATGCTTTTAGAAAAGGAGGCAAATGTTCAATAAACTGTTAACTGTATTAATAATAATCAAAATAAGTAAAATAGAATTTTCTGTTTCAGGTGTATATAGAACACTATATGTGCTGAAAAATACAATAAAGTGATCAAATATAAATAATTAAATAGTTTCAAATGTAAATAATTAAATCACTTGACAAATACATAGATGAATATATAATATAAAGTCAACATATTAGACATTAAATACCATTGAAAGGTTTATATTTGTTATGCTCACCAAGTCTGCACAGTAATATTACAGTAATTTAATATATTTTAAAGTGTAGTTTATTCTTGTGATTGCATACTATTATGTACCAGTTTCAGGGCTCGAATTTAACTTTTTTACTAAGCCAGGTCTTCTCTTGCTCTTTTTTTTTTTTTTCATTTCTCATTTCATCATTTCATTTTTGGCAGTTTGGTTTACCACTTAATTTTTTCCCAATGCCATGATGCACCATTTTTAGTGCTTGTTTTGCTTGTCACTTGCATTTATTTAGTTTTTTATGTGTAGCAATACACTAAGGTCACTTTCTTTCCCCACCTTCTCTCTGCTGTGTTTTCTTGCTCTTAATAGTTTTGTGGAGGAACATGCGGAGAAGCAAGCAGAGAACCAGTCTGCCACATTGGGAGTACAGAGTACAGAGACCAGTGCTGACCCGACTGCCACTCTGCTCCCGAGTGAACTGGACCTCACAGAGCTGGGGCAGACAGCCAGTATCCCTCCACCTACAAAAAGCCAGCAGGTACACACATGCTATTTGTCAGACTAATCTAACATGGCTAAATAATTCTAACAGTGAGAGAGAAAGCAAATACCCACAAGAGGCTTTGCATTACTTAAACCTTTAATACATATGACTAATGGCATAATGCTTTTAGAAAAGGAGGCAAATGTTCAATAAACTGTTAACTGTATTAATAATAATCAAAATAAGTAAAATAGAATTTTCTGTTTCAGGTGTATATAGAACACTATATGTGCTGAAAAATACAATAAAGTGATCAAATATAAATAATTAAATAGTTTCAAATGTAAATAATTAAATCACTTGACAAATACATAGATGAATATATAATATAAAGTCAACATATTAGACATTAAATACCATTGAAAGGTTTATATTTGTTATGCTCACCAAGTCTGCACAGTAATATTACAGTAATTTAATATATTTTAAAGTGTAGTTTATTCTTGTGATTGCATACTATTATGTACCAGTTTCAGGGCTCGAATTTAACTTTTTTACTTGGTAGCACTGGTGCTCCCAACTTCAAGAAGTTAGGAGCACCAGCGAAAATTTAGGATCACCCACTGAATATTAAGGAGCATCACAACTGCCAATTGAGTGGAAGGTCTGGCAACATCCTGATGATTAAAAGCTTCAACAATTGAACCTAATCCTGAATTCTTTGCCACACACTTGGCCCAGCATTTCTTGTTAGTGATGTATCGATCTTTCATGGCCAATTCCGATTGCTGATGTTTTAGAAGCGAGTAAGCTGATTCTGAATTTTTAAAATATTTATTTTCTTTCTTTCTTTTTTTTTAAGCAAGAGACAAGAAAAAATGAAAATATGAGTACATTAACAAGATGTTTATTTGCTCTATTACAGGCTGTATCTGTATCTGTAGCCATTAAAATTAGAGACAACCACCGCATTTTAATCATGATCCAAACAAAGATGCTGCATACATGAGCAGTTTCAGATGTAAATTAGAATGTATAATTTCAAAATCTGAAGCAAAAACAGAATGGTCTGAAATTTAATTTATGCTACATAAAATATCAGCACGAAACAAAAACAGCGGGCGGGCTGAATGTAAATTCACTCTCTGACAGCAGTTGGTGCTTATGGAAAAGCATTGTAGCGTTTTGTTGCACGTTGTTTTTTTATATATGCAATATACAGAGGCAAGATGAGTAGAAAATGTCATTTAAACTTCTCAAGACAGTCAGTTCCCCTCAGAAATACATTCATATAAACCCCCACTCCCAATTCAATATTTAGGATTTTCTTTCTGTATTTTGCGCATAGTGAACGAACGGTGAGCTTGTTTTGCCAGCTACAGTATTTTCTTCTCTTTGCGTCCGTCTTCAGCGTCTCTGGCTTCTGTTAACGGCCGTTTACAGACTTAGTAATATTTCCACACAAAGGAAAATTATTTCAATGTAGTTTGTGCAAGTCCGGATCAGACATCGGCTGAAATAAAATAAAAACCGGTCTTGTCATGTGACAACTGAGTGCAGCGAAAGGGAGTGATTGACGGCTAATATAACCAATCTAAAATACGCAAGAATGTAAAGATGAAGCTGGATAAAATGGTGGACTGGTCATTGTATCAGCTCACAGCAGGCACATACTGTGCAGTAATTCGCGAAAGTTTTGCAGAGAAATGAAGACAGGTTGCACCACAACAATTATTTGCACTCGCACAAATGCTCCCAAATATATTTTGGGGTCACACAGATTACATTTCAAGAGCATATGCGACCAAAACGGTCGCAATTTCGAGCCCTGAGTTTGATGCATCTTTGCTAAATAAAAATATTACTTAAAAAAAAAAAAAAAAAGGAATGATCCCAAACTTAGTCTAAGTATTAATATCTTGTCAGATCATCCATTCAGATTTGTCCTTTTTATAATGACATAATTGGATAGATTTCAGGTATGGAGCTAAAAGCTATAATGTCTGTATTTTAAAACTATTTCAAGCCCTGAAATATTTTATAATTTTGTTTTTCCTTAGCGTACACCACCTAAAAGAGCATGATGACAATAATCGCTACATTTTGCACTCCGTAGTGTTCCTTCCTTACCTTTTCCCCCTTTTATGTAGAGAGTGAAAGGGTTTGTATTCGATTACCACTGAGCCTCTCCACACCCTGCTGTTAGAGATCTGCAGTGCTAAAACATCCCCTCCTCTCTCGTAAAGCTGCTCTGACACATACACCCTAAATGGAGAAGATGAAAGTGGAAGAGAAAGCATAAGAGTGGAGGAGAGGAAGAAGAGAGAGTACATCAGCATGTTTGTTTTCCACAGGACAGCCTTGTAAATGTTTAATCAACCAAATGCTCACTCAGCGCTGCTATTTAGGCATTGACACTCACAGAGAGGGATAGAGATAAGGGAGACAAGAAAAAGGGAAAGTGATGAGGAGATAGAAGGAAAGACCACCCTTTTGTGTAAAATGTATAAATCAAAAATACAGTTTAAAACGGTAATATTGTGAAATATTGTTGCAAATTAAATAGGGCTGTGACGGTCGGAATGACAACCGCACCACCGGCAGTAGTGCACCTGACGTCACATACTCTATAACAAGTAAAAAATACAGTTTCTGCTACATTCATTCTGCCATGGCGGTGTTTAGTGTCCCCGCCAGCAGTGAGCGCAGGTGCCTTCAGCGCAGCTAGAAGAGTTCCGCGTGCAAGTGCACGCAATCGGCTTGCTTGCCGCAAAGCCCCAGCAAAAGTAATTACCATGAATGTGTCAGGGGGAAATAGTAAGGAGATATTTGAATTATTTACTAATAAACTAGTGTTTTCTGAGTCCGTGTCGCAAAGATGAAGTTGCCGATCCTGACACGGCATTTCCTCATTGGACACGCCTTTAGAGAGAAATGCATCTTTATGGATTACATAAAGAAAGAGTTTTTGCTTTCGATTTGAATTATTTCATTTTAAAGTAATAATTTAAAGCTATATATAGATAGCCTATAATCATGTCTGTTTCAGTTCATTTTTGTGAAGCGCTCCTGTTCAACAACGAGACATCAGAAAGTGCATCCTGTTTGTTTTCTTTATTTTACAAAAGCACAACGTTTTGTTGATATTGTGAGTGCACACAAATAAAAGTAGACCCTTTACAGTTCCGGATGATATATTACTCTTACCTTTATGAGCAAAAATGATGGCGTATTTTAAGTTGTTTGCAAGTGATCGCGCTAGCGCCTCCATGTGCTGCAGAACGCGCTTTAGCTTGCACTCTCCGCACAAACGATTGAAGAATACGCCTAATAGCACACATTTATCTAGGTTAAACGTTTAAACACTGTAAACTTTAAACATTGTGATATGCTTGAAGATTTTATTTTTGGCAATTCGTGATGATTTGAGAAGGCTAAATTGATCAAACATAGGCTATGATCAACTCTTCCGCTGGCCGCTTGGTCGTTACTTTAAAAAAAAAAAAAACTTGAATTTAACAAACAAAAAATGTTCCAAACATATTTCTAAAATAACTTTATAAAGATACAAAAAGAAATATAACCACTTTGCTATTAAAAACAAAGCTGAACTATTTTAATGGCTGCAACAGCAGCTGTGTAATGAGGAAGAGAGAGAGAGAGAGAGAGAAGACACGGGCTCCAGTCAGATTCGGGCCAGTAATTCTGAGAAGCTGTCGGACAAGGGCCGGGCTATTGTTACGAATTTTTGCAACAAATGTTTGTTTAATATTTAATATTTCTTTTTAGGCTACTTTCTTAATTAACTTTATTTCTTTGATATTTATTTTATTGTTTTGTAGGCTGCTTGTTCACTGACGGAAATAAACACACTTTGTTAGTAGGCTAGATGTTTGAGCCTCGTTTATTTTGTGTGTTTCAAAATTATATGTATATATATATATATATTAATATAAATTATATACTGTATATAGGCCTAACAACACCGCGCCACCAACGGTAGTTGGTCCATTACCACCGCGGTGGTAAAAATCTGCCACCGTCACAGCCCTAAAATTAAAACAACTTTTTTTATTTTTTATTATATTTATAATGAAATGTATTCCTTTGATACCTTTGGATCATTCTAATATGCCGCTCAAGAAAAATTTCTTATCAAAATTGAAAACAGTTGTGCTGTTTAATATTTTGTGGAAACAGTGATGGATTAAATTTTTTCAGGATTCAAACGGTTCAAAAGATTCAAACAGTTCATAATTGTATTATATTATTAGAATAATATAATATAATTAGTGCTCTCAAACGATTAATCGCATACAAAATAAAAGTTTTTGTTTACATAATATATGTATTTGTACTGTGTATATTATGTATATATATAAATACACACACATACTGTATATTTACATGTATATACATTTATATATTTATATTCTTAAATTTTATATTATATATAAATATATTTATTATATAAACATTTTCCACTGAGCGGTTCGGTACAGTACAGTACAGTACGCAATTATTTCCGTTTCGACTGTCAGAAGTTGTGAATGGTACCAAAATAGCAAACCGTACCATACCACTTTTTTGGTACCCTTCCGTTGGGGTACCTAGCACAGCAAAGGGTACCAAAAGGGTCAAGAGCAGCCTTAGCTCGGCTAGTCCTTCTGACATTTGCCGCTGGCTCTGATGTCTCTGTAGTGATTAAACACGAGATACAATTCATTTTGGGTAGGCTATATTTAACAGGCATTCGTGGTCTCATTAATCTATTATTTATTCTTGGTCATATCGTTTTGGCTGAGCACAAAGTTATCTTTAACTTTATATATTTATTTTGAACTTACCCGTAGTACAGTGCTGACTTTGTAGCATACGTTTGACTGAATTGTTTGCTTTTGTCTTTATTTCCTCTTATATAATCCTCTTATACTTAGTACTTATACTTTTATAATGGCTATTATTGTTCATTAATACTGACATTTAACAAAAAGAGGCAGAGTTGTGCTTATTGTCGCGCTTTATCGTCGATCGCTACTTTCTGGCATACACCACAGTCTATGCATTCACCATGCCTATCAAGAAGGGTACTATTGGCAGTGGAAACGCAAGCTGGATCAGGGTTACCCGTACCGAATCGTATTGTACTGAACTGTACCGTACCGCTCAGTGGAAACGAGCCATTAAATACATACATGCATGTGTTTGTATTTAAATATACACAGTACACACACACATATTATGTAAAGAAAAACTTATTTTGGATGTGATTAATCGCGATTAATCGTTTGACATCACTAAATATAATATAATATATAATGTTTAATGTTTCATTTACAGTTATGTAGATTCTGGACCATTACCAATTTCACTTTTGCTGTAGCTACCCAGCACAATGCTGCTGAAATAGAAAACACAGAATTTCCAAAATGGCATTTCACAATTTTAGGGCCAAGGAAGTTTGGGTTGTGGTTTGTTCACTGTAATAAAAATGTGATTATTATTTTTTTTTTTCAGGTGGTGGACCATGAGGGAGCAACAGACCCTCCTGTACCCAGTAAAGAGGACATCCCCACTTTTGATGAGTGGAAGAAGAAAGTGATGGAAGTAGAGGAGAAGAAAAGTAAGAGATGGCTTTGGGTCACGTGCACACTCACAGAGCTGCGTGTTCATCAGTGAATCATCACATGCCAGGCTGCCCCCGTGCTTCTTCTGCATCAGTACACACTCACACGCACTTCCTTTAGGACACACTTCTGCTTGATTTCACAGAGCTGTCCCTTTCTTTTTATCTCTTTCTATCAAGAATTTATGTTTCCCTCCCTTGCTTTTTCTTGCTTATAATAATAGTTTATTTTTTTTTTTTTGGCTTGCTCACATTTGTCGGTTCAGTGGCGAGCACAGTGACTGTTACATAACCCAGTATGCACACGGGTAAGCTGCTGTAATGGATTGCTTCGGTACACTGCATCAAAAGTATTCTAAGCTCATGCTCCAGGCCAGCTATACAATTAAACTCTTGCTTTAGTGCATCAGGGTTTTTCACATCTCTGGGTGTGTTTGTGTGCTCATTCAAATCACAAAGTCAACTAATTAACAACCACTGGCTAACAGTATGTTAATTGACCCTTGTCATCATTAATTAGCGGGTGCAGTACACACAATAAAACTAGAGAGCTCTTAAAGAGCAACTCTTCAAGTACATAGAATTTGGGTTCAAGTGAGGATTATGAATCACAGTATCACACAACTGAAATTTGATCAGTTTCCTTAAAGGGTTAGTTCACCCAAAAATTAAAATTAGCCCACAAATTACTCACCCTCAAGTCATCCTAGGTGTATATGACTTACTACTTTCAGACGATCCGGAGCTGCTTCCGTGTAGGACTGTTGGCGCAAGCTACGTTAAAGTGATTATTGCGTTTTGAATATGGATATTTTTCTTACAAAAACGCATCGATTCGTGACTGGCATTAAACAGCTTGAAAGATCAAAGACAATTTTTAATATAACTCTGACTGGATTCGTCTGAAAGAAGAAAGTCATATACACCTAGGATGACTTGTGGGTGAGTAATTTGTGGGCTAATTTTCATTTTTGGGCGAACTATCCCTTTCATATTTTTGGTCAGGATTGGTGCTATTCACCCTAAACAAATTTGTTAAATCGAATATAGAAAACTAAATTATTGTCTGCCACGGCTGCAAAGACGTGTTGAGGTCGTTTTTTCAGGTTGTTTTTGCAAGCTGTCATTAGCACAATGTTAGTGAATAGCTTTTTTTCCCCTAAAGGTTGTCACATAAGGTCATGACAGCAGCTGTTGATAGTTAAAATCCAACAATTTTGCCATTCACAGGGGTTATCTGTTACAGACTAACAGATAACGGGCTATGTGCATACATAAAGATAAGTCGTTCTTTTGTTTTCAGTGCTGGAATTGACAGGTAAACATACCAACCTGCACTTTGCATGACACACTCATACTCGCATACTAGGCCAACCTGATTCAAGGTGTAAAAAATTTGACTGGTGATCTATATGTAACCTGTTATGTTGGTTTCAGGTCAGTCTCTGCACACTTCATCAAATGGCAACCCTCATCCAGTCAAAAAGGTCCAAAAGAATTTCAAGAATAACTACGCTTCTGTCGAATGTGGGGCCAAAATCCTCTCGGCCAACAATGAGGCCAAGGTAAAGTGCAAGAAACTGCAAAACGGCATATGGGGTAGATAGAAAGATGGAAGGATTTTCACCAGGGGCATAAATAGGACAATCATTTAATTACTGTAATTGTTCCTGCATCTGAAATTTTATTGATTAGTTTGAGATCAGCAATTGTCTAACATATGTGTGCTTGTCTGTGTGTTTTGTTTTCAGAGCACATCTGCCATCCTGATGGAGAACATGGATCTGTACATGCTGAACCCCTGCAGTACCAAGATCTGGTGAGTCACTGCAGATAAAGAGAAAAAACAGACTGCAGCAGCTGCTCAGAGACAATGAAGAAATGCATTTTGCACTCTCTATTCTCCTATTTGTGTAAATGATAGTTGACATTAAAAAAGTTGACCAGTACTATTAGTACGTGTGGTGCTAAACTCAGCATTTTTATTATTTTATAATTATTTAGCCTCTTAATAAGTGGCGGAATTACAGTTGGGGCTGCATGATTAATTGTATTTTAACCATGATCATGATTTATGCTTCTCTCAATTAAGCATAATTGTCTGTGATATTGGCCCACTGGTTATTTATCCAGATTTTTTTTTTGTTTCCCCCATCTGACATTTGTTATCTTGCATCAGTAACAAGCCTCCATGAGCTTTCATTAGGCTCTTTTAGAGAAGATTCTTAAAGTTTTCATAATATAGAGTGTGTTGATTATATATGATATATATGATAAATGTAACAAAATGGGGAAACTAGATTAAGTAAAATAAACCCTGTGTATGAGTTGAGATTGTTTTGATTTGTGCTTATGTGAAAGGGCAATCATTCTGATTTCTAAAAAGAAATCAGATAGTGATAATTGTGATTTTTGAGAAAATAATCTTGATTATAACTATAATTTTGCACCACTAATTACATGTAATATTAATATTATTGCACTGGAAGACCATCTAAAATGAACTAGTGTAGGCAAAAGAAGTGGTTTCAAAACCTTAAAAAAGAAATAATGACGAGTCATGGCATCTAAAATATAAATAAAAACACTGCGTTGCATTCATATAAATTACTTAATGTTAAATTAATTTCCCCTTTGGTTCCTCTATCTTTCCTCTATCTCTATCGTATCTTCAAATACAGGTTTGTTATTGAGCTCTGTGAGCCAATCCAGGTGAAGCAGCTGGATATTGCAAACTTTGAGTTGTTCTCCTCTACACCAAAAGATTTCCTTGTGTCTATAAGTGACAGGTAACATCACTCACATAGACGTACATGGTGTTCCCACTCCTAACTAGGCATAATGCGATATGAGTTTTTGTCCTGGCCAACCACAGCACATTTCACAGATTGCAGTGAAATCTAATTTGTCTCACATTAAACACTGAATATATTGTGGTTGGTTTTGATTGTCATTCCACATTTTCACGTTTGGTGTGAACAGACAAATTGCATGTTGCTAAAATCTTATCACTTTGTGACTGGTTGGGAGACTGCGTTATATAAACACCAACTTAACCTTTTCTTTAAAAATTGTTTCTCAAATTCAGGTATCCAACCAATAAGTGGATCAAGCTGGGCACCTTTCACGCCCGTGATGAACGCACGGTACAGAGCTTCCCTCTGGACGAGCAACTCTATGCCAAATATGTCAAGGTAAAAGGGGTGCCAGTCACTTCAGTTAGCTCAAATGAATTGTTCTTCCCAAAGCTACTTGATAGTGAAATTTCCTTGAGAGTGGAAATTCTAGAAGGGCGTGTTTCATTATTGTTCAACTTTGTTGCAAAGCTGCGCACAGTACAGTGTGATGTTTTGTCATAGTGTCCCACTAAGAAAAGCAAGTTTTGTGATAGTAGATAGTAGCGTCCCTGCTTTTAGTTTGGAAGAACGAAATATATCATTTTAGTGAATTCTGTTTTTCCTTAATTAGCACATTTAAGCTGAAAATTGAAAAAAAAATGTAATTGTTTATTTAATATACTGGAAAAAAGAATGTTGGGGGCAGAACGCGCCACAGTATTAAGTATTAATTGTACCAAAGTATTAAACACAAGAACATGATGTCAATGATATGTGCTCTGACATGCAAGTATAAGAGTATCTATAAACTGTATTGTCTGTATAAACTTGCGTGCATCTATAAACTGTAATGTCTGAAACATGAGCATCTTAAAAGGGATCACACACACACGATTGTTCTGTCACCTATGATCTAAATAACATGGAATTACATTAACAAAGTATGTTTTTAAGGTGACTGAATAAGAGGCTGAGAAAGGGGGACAGTTAAGACATGAGGAAAGCCGTGCCCTTCCCTCAGGCCTGAGAGTCTCATGACTGTATATGTGTGTAATGTACGATGCTGAATACACACACACTTATAACCTTTTATTGATTTGCATATAAGGTTGGTGTATCTATATATGTCAGTGTATTAATAAGAGATAAGTGCTTGGGCAGAAACACATTGAGTAGAATTCACAATCACTTTAACATTTGCTAAGACATTTTTTAACAAACGGCAAAATAAATTTGCATTTTGGGTGAAACAGTCAAGTACACTGTGCGGTTTACATTTGATCTGAATTTTTCTCTTCACTCATTCTGATTTATGAGTTCTCAGATGATTATATAATTACCTGTGTAACATATGTCAGGAGGTGCCATTGATCTAATTGAGGAGTCCCACAATACTTGGGATGCCATTACTGAGCTGCCCTAAACCTGTTCTGTCATGCTCTGCTTGACTTTTGTGATGTTTATTATTTCAGTGTTTTTGTTTGCTTGTTTTCCCCTGCTGTATTTCCCACTTTGTGCTCCTAATTACTGCCTTTGCCTCAGCTGGCTTTCTCCTGCTTTCGTACTGCTGCTCAAGTCATGAAAGCAGAGCAAACAAGAACAGTTCGAAAGGCTTGACTTGCTACAGCATGAATCAAGTCTTTTATACTGATCTTCCTCTCTGTTTTTCTTTGTTTCCGCTTTCTCCTGTCTTCTCCTCCTGCGTCAGATGTTCATCAAATACATAAAGGTTAGCGCTCTTCTCTCTTAGATCTTGTCAGTGCTGCTTTGGGTGGCAGGCTCACATACTGTAAAACAGTGACAGTGATATACATATTTTCTCACACTCGCACGGGAAACATCATGCTTTGCAAATACTTCAGCACTTCATTCTTGCTAAGTTTTGTTTGACATTATTGGGACATCGCTAAAGTAACCTTTGTAAGAAGGTAAAATAAGCATTGGTTTTGTTGTATGACCATGTTTGAGTGTGACCCTATTTTAATTTTAAAATTTTTTTTGTAGGTTGAGCTACTCTCCCACTTTGGCTCTGAACACTTCTGTCCACTCAGCCTGATCAGGTGTGTTTAATTAATGTTACTTGAATAGAATATGGACAATTCCAATACTGTGTATAACATGACTGAAACCTATTTTGCACAAGTATGTGAATGCCCATATTCACATAACCTTGATGTTATTGCATTCAAAGTGCAGTGCAGGTATGTGTTGCATATAGGGCTGCACGATTAA
Organism: Sinocyclocheilus rhinocerous; assembly: GCF_001515625.1. Taxonomy (NCBI): domain Eukaryota; kingdom Metazoa; phylum Chordata; class Actinopteri; order Cypriniformes; family Cyprinidae; genus Sinocyclocheilus; species Sinocyclocheilus rhinocerous. The sequence goes on from NW_015651483.1 coordinate 989,111, forward strand.
TCGAATGCGATTGTCATGCGCATTTTGTTAAAAAATGCCGGTTCTGTAATCAGCAGGAAATCATCATCACGTGCTTTCAGATCTATCGTGCAGCCCTAGTTGCATACTCGGTATGACCACAAAGAGCTCTATAATGTGTATTAGAACAAAAAGGTCTTCTTCTGTTGTCAACATTTATATTGCTCACTAGCTGATGAACACTGTGTATAATAGCACAGATATTTAAAGGATACGTCAATACTCAGTTGAGTTTTTACAGTATGTACAAGTACACTACCGTTCCAAAAGTGTGGGGATAATAAATTTGAGTTTTTGAATGATTTTGAAGTCTCTTACACTCACAGTTAGCTCTTATACTCTCTGCATTGATTTGATCAAAAAATACAGTAAAAACAGTAATATTGTGAAATATTTTTTGGAATTTAAAATAAGTTTTCTATTTTAATATATTTGAAAATGCCATTTATTATTGAGATGGTAAAGCTGAATTTTATCAGCAGTCATTATTCCAGTCTTCAGTGACACATGATCTTTCAGAAATCATTCTAATATGCTGATTTGCTGCTTAAGAAACATTTTAATATTATCAGTGTTGAAAATGGTTTGCTGCTTAATAGTTTTGTGTAAACCATGATACATTTTTATTTTTTGATGCATTGAAAGTTTAAAGAACAGTATTTATTTACAGTTTAAATTTGTAACATCATAAATGTCTTTACTGTCACTTTTCATCAATTTAATGTGCCTTTGCTGAATAAAAGTATTTCTTTCTTTCAACAAAAAGTTGTAATGACTCCAAACATTTGAATGGTAGTATATGTACAACAGGCGTTTGCATACTTGCGTGAAGTATGTTTCTGGTCTAATGCATACTGTGAGGGGAATTTTTTGATATGCGTCATGGTATGAAGTATTTTTTCCTTCATTTTGAGAGAAAAATATATATTTTTTAAATGGTTATGGTTAAATGGTTAGAAAGATGCAAAAAAAAATGCATGACCTTTCAGAAAGTGACTGATAAGAGTAAAAGCATTTCTTTAACCAATGCATACTGCACAGCAGCATTATGCGGTAATGAGAAACAGGTCGCTTCTGATTTTACAATCCTGTACTTGCATTGCCCTTTAAATTTCATTGACTGTGAGAAAGGACACCTGGCTTTATAAAAGTTTCAAAAGGCAAAGTTCTTGAATTGAGTTGATCTCTATCCTGCCTCAAGCTCCTCTCAGGCCCGTTTGCATTGGCAGGAGATTTAATCTTGGTTGGAGGCCCATAAAGGGGCTGGTCTGGCTGCACTCTATGAGAGACATATTGTCCCACTGTAATGGAATTACTGTATATACTGTGAGAGGCAAGCAAAACACTACAGCCAGATATAGAGATGAAAAATAAAAATCCTTTCCACACTTGTACTAAACATTTTGTTAGCTTTTCAGTTCTGACCTTAACAGATCCAAATTGAGAATCGCAAGAAGCTATTTCCTGGTTATTGTGCTAACATGTGGCAACCCTTGTGAATGCGTACAAATCTGCAGAGTAACATTTATTCTAAAACCCTACTTCCCTCTGATCTCTAAAACTGCTCATTTCACTGGATATCTGTTGTTATTTTTCTTCCACTGCTGTTACCTCCTCCGTACGTGGCCCTTGAGGATTGAACGGGGGCTATAAAACATGTTTTTAAAGACCCCCACTAACCTGGGCAAAGGGCAGAGTGATTATAGTTGTTTTGTAGAAGGCAGAGATAAGTTATGCTGATGATCAAAGTGGGCTTTATGTTAATATTTCTTATTCTGAAGCCTGACCGTCTCTTATCTTTACAGGGGCTGTTCGTTCTTTACGATAATACAGGAACATACTGTCATTTTTATCAACACTCCCTCCCATGCTGTTTTTAATCCTTTTCCTAACTCTTATACTTGCAAGTATCTAATTTTTTGTGTTGCTCATGTGTATCTTTGTGTATATCAGGGTGTTTGGCACCAGTATGGTGGAGGAGTATGATGAGATAGCTGACTCTCAGTACACGTCAGAGAGAGCCGAGTATCTGGATGAAGACTATGGTGAGATCATCTCTCTAAATGATTGCTCACAGAAAGCTTAAAAAGTACAGTATTATCAGATAAATATGTGCAATACTATATGGCAGGATTTAATCATTTAGACACAAGACTGCATTTGTTTGTTTTCTGTTTGGCAGTTGTTGTGTGTGTGTGTGTCCATTTGGCTAATGCTGTTGTCTTAATTCCAGACGTCTTTTTTACAGATTACCCACCCGGCTACCTGCCGTCAGAGGACAAGACATCGAAGAATCTGCTGGGCTCTGCTACAAGTATGTGCTGTTCCTCCATATTCTGCTTGTGCTTTTGATTTCATGAATATTTATCTGTAGATGTCCACAAGTAATCATTTCAATCTACTGGTTAAACTAGCTAAACTATGAACAGAAGTGGATAACAGCATTGCCACTTTATAATTGGGATGAAACCCGTTAGTTGCGCATTGCACAGATTCACTTTGCTCACGGCAATCCCTGTTGATTATATTCCAGTTTGCTCAAAGCTACAGTGGCAAAAAAATTTACTAACTGTAGAATTCAAGGAAGTGGTGTGCCCTCTGCCTCAGTTCCAAGTTTTCTTTTAAAACGTGTTTTGAATATCCGTTATAAAGGTTGTGAAGTCAAAACTTGTTGTTGTTAACTAAAACGATTACAAATTGTTTTCTTTAAATGAAATGAAGCCATAATAAAATATACATTTTAGGTAACATTTTATTTCAGTTAGTTGACAATGCAACATTTCTCATTTTCATATTTTAAGTTGAAGTGCTTTTATTTAAAATTACAAAAACTAAAATAAAAATAAACTGTAGCTAAATAGAAATATTAAAAACGACAAATAATAAATAATAATAAAAATGACAAAAGCACATTACAAAATTACAAAAACCTAAATAAAATGAAAACTGTAAGTATAAAGGAAAAGCTATTCAAAATACTATAGTAATATATAAATAATACTAAAATAACATTTTAACACATGCAGTTAAATGTTTAACGCAGTTAATTATCACCAAAGCTCAATACATGGAATATTACATAAAAATGTACAGTATATGTAAGTTTTTTTTAAAGTTTTTTTTTTATTATTATTATTGCAGATTTGCAACACGTTAACTATGGAGAGTTTATGAGGTTAATAATGAACAGTCCTTGTATACAACATGTACTTCTATTGCCAGTAGAATGCCAATTAATGCCAGTATACATAACAGAATTTAATGATGATAATAAGACAAAATTGGAAGAACTAACCAAATTACATTTACCAAAGATTAAATTGCTCTACTAGTTCTACCACGCAACAAGCATACTGGCAGATTGACTTCAATAATTCAGAAGTTCATCATTTTTGGCCAGTGATCATTATATTTTAAGAGCATTGAATTTGGTTTGGTGAATTGTAGAAAACAATTCAGCCTGTGTGTTGGCACTGTGAGACATTTACCCCTGTTCCATGCATATAAATGTTACATTTTTAGTATTTTCCTCTGGATTCTTTTAGACGCCATCCTGAACATGGTAAACAACATCGCAGCAAATGTGCTAGGAGGGAAACCAGAACTAGAGGACGGAGCTGAAATGGAAGGTACGGACCTGATCTCTGCCTTGAGCTTGGATATTGAAACCACCCTGTCCTGAGTCTGTACTAAGAAATTACTCCACTTATTTGCTCCTCTTTGCTTGGCAGCTGTTTGTGACTAGTGAGGGCTGTCACAATGCCAACAGTGCTGGAACTGTGAGGCCTGGCAGTGAAAGCACGTCTTTGATGGGTTCTGTAGCTGCGCTTGCCAGCATCAAACTCTCCCAGGGTGTGTGTGTGTGTGTGTGCGCAGGCCCAGAGAGAGCTGCTACAAAATGCTGTTCAAACACGCATGTGGCTTTCCTAAAAGCAGAAGTAAAGTTTAAAAACACCCTGTTTCTCTATCATGACCATAAACAGTCTGACTAGGAGGCTCAAAGGAAAAAGACTGTTTAACAAGATATTTTTTACTGTGGCCCTTGAGAGATTGCAGTTGAGTGGATGGCTGAAAGTTTATATTAAGTTTGGAAAAGGAAAGCACGCTATGTGCAGTTTTTTTTTTAAACTGTTAGATTGTGGTTGACTGATATGAGTTATTTTTAATGGCCAATACCAATATCTAGACAAAAAATGGTATCTAGCTGATAGCTGATATAATACCAATATACATACTACAGTTTATTGATATAAAATAACACAAAATTGAATCACCTGATCAAATTTATACCAATAAAATGAATGAACGATTCTTCCAACTGTGAGTGAACACACTGGCAGTTATAGTCTTTTCAGACTGACATCCTCCTGTACATTTTGGAAATTTAGAAGTCACTTTATTAGCCAGCAACCCTCTACATTGCGAGTAAATCACTCGCATATGCGACTAAATCTTCGCTCTGGCGACTAAATGATGTCTAATATTAGCCAATTGCTAATAAATTCTCAGATTTTACTCGCCAGTGTGTGAGTTGGAGGCAGTATAAGTTTAGCACAGATATATTTTCACTCGCCAAACACTCT